>NW_023183984.1:0-1839 GCF_002007445.2 Ailuropoda melanoleuca | reverse complement strand
AATAGTACAGAATTATTGATGGATTTCAATGAGAATGAATTCCATTTTCTGTTATGGCATTAAATGACATACAGAAGTAAGCAAATTCAAAATGCGTATCATTGTATTATAATCTCCTAAATATTCTTGTGTACAATGTAGTGCTTAAGGGGCGTTACTTCTGCATAATTTATTTTGAAGGAAAGTGTTCACAGAACGCTTCATATAAATTAAAATCATTTTTATTGAACTTTCCAGTTAATTATGGAGTATTATATTCTTGCAGTGAGATAAAAGGCCAACAACAAACGCATAGTTTTAAGCATAGTTCAAATTATTTAATTACACGTTCCTATAAATGAATCTTGGGACTCTGTCCCACAGAGCCTTCTCCATTGTCTTTCCTGGCACATCTCCTCATCAACCTCTAGCCGGGGGAAGGAGCAGGCCTCTTCTGTCTGATTTCCCTGCTTTTTTTCTCTGGGGAGCTTACCTATACTCTTTCAACATCATCATCTTTTCCTCCCAATATCATTCTCTTGTTCTCTCTCTTCTTCTTCTTTTTTTTTTTTAAGATTTTATTATTTATTCGACAGAGATAGAGACAGCCAGCAAGAGAGGGAACACAAGCAGGGGGAGTGGGGGAGGAAGAAGCAGGCTCATAGCAGAGGAGCCTGATGTGGGGCTCGATCCCATAACGCTGAGATCATGCCCTGAGCTGAAGGCAGACGCTTAACCGCTGTGCCACCCAGGCGCCCCACTCTCTCTTCTTCTAAGTTAATGACCTTTCGTGTGCTTAGTGCCCTCATGGCCTTCTCAGCTAGAACTATTTTTGTACCACAAACCCCTAGCACATCCAAAGCTTAACCCATTCTCTGCTGCATTAAGATCAGTTTACCTCCTGAGGCCTCAGACTCTTTCATGGATTCAATCTAAATCTCTTGGAGTCCTTGGACTCCTTCTCTTCTTAGAGAGTTAATGAAGGCAGGTAACATGAGTCCAGCATTTATTAAATGGCCTCCACGTTCAGCATTTCACGTGCGTGATCTCATTCACTTCACACACTAACACTATAGCTGCTGTTGTGAATAACCCTAAAACTGAGGTTTGGAGTAGATACACAACGATTAGGGTCACAGTTAATAAATAACAAAATATGAACATTAAACAATGTTGTTCAGACTCTCAAAGCACTGAGTTTATGCTCTTAACTATTCTGCTAAGAGCCTTTGACCACTTAACTGGTCAGCTATCGAGTCAGAGTAGTGTTGTTTAGGTATTTCAGGTCAACTTGACCTCCCCATTTCCACTCTGATGGTCCTGGATCAGGTGTTCACACATCATAAGTCACATAGCATCATAAAAGTAGCAATCCTTGCTGACCTGCCTTACCCAAGCACCCTTCTCTTTAATGTGTTCAGCATATTGATACCTGAATAATTGTTGCCAGTGATCACTTTTATTATCACTTTCTTAGCTAATTTTTTTTAAATTGTTGTGTCTTGGATAGACCAAGCTATCTCGTACAATCTGCTAAGTCTTACACCCCACTTTCTATGCACAGTCCCATCTGTAGGATTTCTTCCGCAAATTCCTCCATGCTACAACTGCCTTCTCTAAATGCCACTCTGGTAACTGGCAACTGCTAGCTAGATGGGCATTGGATCCAAGGACAGACAATCTATAGGCCAGCAGCTAGAGAGGTGAAGGGGTAAATGCTCTACCCAAGGAATGGCTTATTTAATCAACCTTCTCTCTCAGGATTTGACTGGCCATGTAAGAAGAGTCAGCTCAGTGGAGTAAGGAGCAGAAGCTGGGAGGGAGAGAAAAGCAGAGAATCTTCATAAAAGGATTAATCAG
>NW_023183983.1:2641-2900 GCF_002007445.2 Ailuropoda melanoleuca | reverse complement strand
TTGGCCTTTTCGTTCCATTGCCACGGCAGGTGTGATAGGATACGTCCCAGGCCCATACAAGCTCTGTGGAAACAGGGTCCCCAGGGAAAAGGCTGATGTTCGCTGGAGGTTTTTTCCTGGACGCTCTGCTTGATTGCCAAGAAGAAGGGCGCTGAGTCCTCGAAAATCCTGAACTTTTTCACTCATGCTCCCTTACTCATGAGAGATCATGTTCGTTGATTTTTCCCTGAACTGTGTGGTGTCTCAGAGACCACTAGTG
>NW_023183983.1:1695-2621 GCF_002007445.2 Ailuropoda melanoleuca | reverse complement strand
CTCGTCAGGCTTCCGCGACCACTTTCCCTCATGGAACTCTATTCACAAAGGCTGATGATAGTGCTAAGACTGGCTCTGCACGGTGTTGTTTCTGACGGACTTGCCTTTGGCCTTTTCGTTCCATTGCCATGGCAGGTGTGATAGGATACGTCCCAGGCCCATACAAGCAGTGTGGAATCAGGGTCCCCAGGGAAAAAGTTGATGTTCGCTGGAGGTGTTTTCCTGGACGCTCTGCTTGATTACCAAGAAGAAGGGACCTGAGTCCTCCAAAATCCTGAACTTTTTCACTCATGCTCTCTTACTCACGAGAGATGATGATCGTTGATATTTCCCTGGACTGTGTGGTGTCTCAGAGACCACTAGTGGGCACGCTCGTCAGGCTTCCGCGACCACTTTCCCTCATGGATCCCTAGTCACGAAGGCAGTTGATAGTGCAAAGACTGGCTCTGCACGGTGTTCTTTCTGACGGACTCGCCTTTGGGCTTTTCATTCCATTGCCACGGCAGANCATGGTGTTGTTTCTGACGGACATGTTTTTGGCATTTTCACTCGATTCCCACCAGCAGTTATGATAGGATTTCCCCAGGAAGCAAACTTCGTTGGAAGCGGCTGTTGGCCAAATTTTGTTTCTCAGTGCTATGTTGGTCGTGTTTCACCCACGGTACCAAATTCCTTGATTCCGCTTCCACCTTCAAAATGCCGAGGAGATTTCAATGGATTTATGATCACACTTTTTTCTCTGTTCTAAGAGCTGGATCATTCCCTGGGCCATACACCAAATGTGGAATCAGGGTCCCCAGGGAAAAGGCTGATGTTCGCTGGAGGTGTTTTCCTGGACGCTCTGCTTGATTACCAAGAAGAAAGGCGCTGAGTCCTCGAAAACCCTGAACTTTTTTACTCATGCTCCCTTACTCATGAGAGATGAT
>NW_023183983.1:1229-1486 GCF_002007445.2 Ailuropoda melanoleuca | reverse complement strand
CCCAGGCCCATTCAAGCAGTGTGGAATCAGGGTCCCCAGGGAAATGGCTGATGTTCGCTGGAGGTGTTTTCCTAAACGCTCTGCTTGATTGCCAAGAAGGGCGCTGAGTCCTCGAAAATCCTGAACTATTTCACTCATGCTCCCTTACTCATGAGAGAACATGTTCGTTGATATTTCCTGAACTGTGTGGTGTCTCAGAGACCGCTAGTGGGCACGCCTCGTCAGGCTTCCGCGACCACTTTCCCTCATGTTTCCCT
>NW_023183983.1:0-1189 GCF_002007445.2 Ailuropoda melanoleuca | reverse complement strand
TGATGATAGTGCTAAGACTGGCTCTGCATGGTGTTGTTTCTGACGGACTCGCCTTTGGTCTTTTCGTTCCATTGCCACCGCAGTTGTGATAGGATACTTCCAAGGCCCATACAAGCAGTGTGGAATCAGGGTAACCAAGGAAAATGCTGATGTTCGCTGGAGGTGTTTTCCGGACGCTCTGCTTGATTACCAAGATGAATGGCGCTGAGTCCTAGAAAATCCTGAACTTTTTCACTCATGATCCCTTACTCATGAGAGATCATGTTCGTTGATATTTCCCTGAACTCTGTGGTGTCTCAGAGACCGCTAGTGGGCACGCTCGTCAGGCTTCTGTGACCACTTTCCCTCATGGATCCCTAGTCACGAAGGCTCATGATAGTGCTAAGACTGGCTCTGCACGGAGTTGTTTCTGACGGACTCGCCTTTGGCCTTTTAGTTCCATTGCCACGGCAGGTGAGATAGGATACGTCCCAGGCCCATACAAACAGTGTGGAATCAGGGTTACCAGGGAAAAAANGGTCCCCAGGGAAAAGGCTGATGTTCGCTGGAGGTGTTTTCCTGGACGCTCTGATTGATTAACAAGAATAAGGGCACTGAGTCCTAGAAAATCCTGAACTTTTTCACCTATGCTCCTTTACTCATGGAGATCATGTTCGTTGATATTTCCCTGAACTGTGTGGTGTCTCAGAGACCACTAGTGGGCACGCTCGTCAGGCTTCCGCAAACACTTTCCCTCATGGATCCCTAGTCACGAAGGCTGATGATAGTGCTAAGACTGGCTCTGCACGGTGTTGTTTCTGACGGACTCGCCTTTGGCCTTTTCGTTCCATTGCCACGGCAGTTGTGATAGGATATGTCCCAGGCCCATACAAGCAGTGTGGAATCAGGGTCCCCAGGTAAAAGGCTGATGTTCGCTGGAGGTGTTTTTTTGGACGCTCTGCTTGATTGCCAAGAAGAAGGGCGCTGAGTCCTCGCAAATCCTGAACTTTTTCACTCATGCTCCCTTACTCATGAGAGATCATGTTCGTTGATATTTCCCTGTACTGTGTGGTGTCTCAGAGACCACTAGTGGGCACGCTCGTCAGGCTTACGCGACAACTTTCCCTCATGGATCTCTAGTCACGAAGGCTGATGATAGTGCAAAGACTGGCTCTGCACGGTGTTGTTTCTGATGGACTCGCCTTTGGCC
>NW_023183982.1:0-1392 GCF_002007445.2 Ailuropoda melanoleuca | reverse complement strand
CATGCTGGAAACCCTTCTGCCACCCACTTCACATCCAGCCGGGGTGCCGAAACCCAGGCCCTGCACCAGCAGAAGCTCCCAGAAGCCACATTGCCAGAGCCCTGAAAAAAGCATCAAAACGCACTGCACAGATGTGGCTGCATTATTCATGAGGAGAATTTCTGCCATCTTAAGCCTGGAAACACAACACACGCAAACTGACTTGAGTCAACCCTATAAGCATCAGAGAGCCCAAAAATATCTGCACCCAGTATTCCTGCATCCATTCAACTGGCAAGCATTTCTGGAACCCCTACGTGGCCAGCGGGGGAGTGGGGCAGCATTGCGGGGGGCTGTGGTTTCTAGCCCAAGAATTGAAAGCTCAGAAAAGAACAAGGTAAGTTTCCTCTCTTGCCTAATGACCTTGTGCCCCTCATTCGTCCCTTGCATTTATCACTGGCCTGCAGCCTGAGCAGTCTACAACATGGATGAATTCATGCCCGCCCTCCCCACCTTGTTCAAAATCCTCCCATGGCTGCCATCTCACATCCGAGGGCCACAAGACCCTTCAGGAGCAGCCTTCTGCTCCCTCTCTGACCTCGTCTCCTCCTCCTCCATTCTGTTCACTCCTCGGCCTCTTCACTCCTCATTGTTCCTGACTCTGGGCCTTTGCATATGCTGTTCCCTCTCTCAAGGACACCCTTCCTGCAGATGTCAGCAGGGTTCTCTCCTTCCCTTTAGGTCTCTGTTCAAATGTCACCCCATCAGAGAGATCATCCCTGACCACCTCCTCCGGAGAGCCCTTCCCCCTCCTCTCCACCCACTTTCCTCATAGCACCTGTGACTTCTAATACAGGCATACTTTGCTTTATTGTGCTTTGCAAACACTACTTTTTCTTTTTTCTTTCTTTCTTTCTTTCTTTCTTTCTTTCTTTCTTTCTCTCTTCTTTCTCTTTCTTTCCTTTTTTTTNTTTTTTTTTTTTTTAACAAATTGAAGGTTTGTGGCAATCCTACATCGAGCAAGTCTATATCAGCACCATTTTCCCAGCAGCATTTGCTCACTTCCTGTCTCTGTGTCACACTTTGGTAATTCTAACAATATTTCCAAACTTCTCTTTATTGTTATATTTATCACAGTGATCTGTGATCAGTGATTATGACTCACGGGAAACTCAGATGATGGTTAGCAATTTTTTAGCAGTAAAATGTTTTTTTGGGAAGCCGGCACCTCCTACTTAAAACGTATACAGTATGTTAAAAATGTATATAATGTATATAAGATAAAAATATAATCAATATAATTATAATATATAACTATTTCTAAATTAAGGTATATACACTAGTTTTTGGAGACACAATTCTTTTGTACACTTAACAGACTACAGCATAGTGTAAACATAACTTTTATATGCA
>NW_023183981.1:0-1035 GCF_002007445.2 Ailuropoda melanoleuca | reverse complement strand
TCATGATCTCAGGGTTGTGAGATCGAGCCCGACATCAGGTTCTGCACTGGGCATGGAGCTTGCTTAAGATTCTCTCCCTCTTCCTCACCCCGCTTTCCCTCTCTTAAAAAAAAGAAAAATTAAAAAAGACTTCAATTGTTTATTGAGGTTAGAATAAAAGCAATAGCTAGGCCTACGTGACAAAGCATAAAGTCCACCCCGGCCCTAGAGCCCCATCGTTCTCCTTCCTACGATCAGTTGGTTCCCCGTCCTTGGTGCCCGCACTCTGTCTCAGCTCTTCCTCTGACTCATTCCCTCTCCTCCTTCAGGAATGCCTTCCCTCACCCCCGATACAAAGCATATCCTCTTGTCATAGGACCCCATTCCTGGCCTGTATGGCACTTCTCACTGCTTTAACTGTATGTTTGCTCAATGTCGTTCTCCTCCATCTGACTAAAAGCTCCATAAAAGGAGGGAAGGAATTTATCTTTTTTATTCACTGATACATCCCCAACCATTAGCCCAGAGCCTGGCACTCATTCATGTTTGTTGAAAAGCATAAATAAATACTTCCCATAAAGCAAATAATGTCCTTAATGTCTAAAATTGGCTAAGAGGGAAATGCATTGCGTTAGAAGAGGGGAATTTGTAGGTTAAGAATTAAGGGTATTGGGTGTGTTTGGTAAGAGGTTTGATAGCGGATAAGGTATAATTATGTGGCTAAATATGTTCAGGGATGATTTGTGTTTTATGTTTAGTTGGTGGAAAATTTTAAAAATCTCTTAAGTTGGGGAATTCAAGAAAACATGAAGAGCTCATTAAGACATTAGACAAAATAGGCAGGACAGCTCAGAGGATGCTAAGTGTTNAGAGGATGCTAAGTGTTCACCTCCTTGAGACCACAGGTGTGAAGTGAGCCAAGGAGATGGCTGGATTCCAAATAAACAGAAAGAGGGACCTCGCAAAGACTAAACCATGTGGCCACCACTCGACTTACCCTGTTCCTCCTACTAATTACACCAGAAATGGAAAACCCCCCTACAGCTTGGGTGGTAC
>NW_023183980.1:250-598 GCF_002007445.2 Ailuropoda melanoleuca | reverse complement strand
TGAAATACTGACAAGGAATCTATGTACCATATGCTTCTTAAGAAATTCTAATAAAGTTGATCAGGTGACTGTGAACCATCAGTGTTCAGGTAATATTTTCTATATAAAGAAACAAATATTGATCTCAGGAAGATTGATCTAGACTGTAGGTCAATACAGTGATCAAAATTCTGGCTTCCAGTATGTGTACTATTGTTTTTACTAGAGTTAAGGGTTTTCTTTTTATCCAGTAGGTATTTTTTGGCTATGATGGTATCATGATTAAAGGATGGCCTTTGGAGCTTGACTGCCTGGATTTGAATCCTGGTGCTGTCGATTCCTAACTCTTTTCCTTAGGCAATTTCTTTT
>NW_023183980.1:0-230 GCF_002007445.2 Ailuropoda melanoleuca | reverse complement strand
TTTTATTTATTTGACAGAGATAGAGACAGCCAGCGAGAGAGGGAACACAAGCAGGGGGAGCGGGAGAGGAAGAAGCAGGCTTATATTGGAGGAGCCTAATGTGGGGCTCGATCCCATAACGCCGGGATCACTCCCTGAGCCGAAGGCAGACGCTTAACTGCTGTGCCATCCAGGCGCCCCTACCTTAGGCAATTTCTTAAATCCACTTTGCTGCAGTTTCCTTATCTGTG
>NW_023183979.1:0-2293 GCF_002007445.2 Ailuropoda melanoleuca | reverse complement strand
ATGTCAGTAAACCCTGAATGGGGAAGAGACAGTGAGTACGCAGTTACGAAGTAGGAGTAAATAACCCCAAGAGCGCAGATCGTAGTAAGATGTAAAATAACTAAGAAGTCAGAGTCCTGAGTATCTGTAATCTTCGCAATAAAATTCATTTAATTCTAAGTTGAGAGAATTTAGTTTTTAATAATGTCTCTACTTAACAACCAGTTTGCAAAATTCCAGAAAATTTACAATTGACATGTGAGAGTTGGTACGATCTGGCTCCAGCACACCTCTGGTTTACGTAGTTAGGGCCTCGTGCTAATGGTCAAACTCACCCTCATTGAGACTTTTAAAGATTTTTATTTATTGGGGCGCCTGGGTGGCTCAGTCATTAAGCGTCTGCCTTCAGCCCAGGGCTTGATCCCAGGGTCCTGGGATCCAGCCCCACATCGGGCTCCCTGCTCTGCTGGGAGCCTGCTTCTTCCTCTCCCACTCCCCCTGCTTGTGTTCCCTCTCTTGCTGGCTGTCTCTCTCTCTCTCTCTGTCAAATAAATAAACAAAATCTTAAAAAAAAAAAAGATATTTATTTATTTATTTATTTATTTGACAGAGATAGACACAGCGAGAGAGGGATCACAAGCAGGGGGAGTGGGAGAGGAAGAAGTGGGCTCCCAGCAGGGAGCTCGATGCGCTGCTCGATGCGGGGCTTGATGTGGGGCTCGATCCCAGGACTCCAGGATCACTCCCTGAGCCGAAGGCAGACGCTTAATGACTGAGCCACCCAGGCGCCCCCCTCGTTGAGACTTTAAACAGATCCACTCACAAAGAGTGATCTTACGTCTAAATTCTGGGGATTGTTCATTGAGTATGCATGCACTGTACTGGTCCCATCACAGCCCATCCTGTCTGCACTTCATGTCTGCTGGCCCTATTGGCCTTATCAGCACAATGGGAACAAGATATCTGACTTTTAAAAGCTGGTGGAGGCTATTAACTTTTCCTTGCCCTGCTCCCTGTGGGGTTCCCTTCTAAGCAGCAGCAGTGGTGAGAAGGACGGGGTGGGGGGAGGGGGAATGTGGTTGCACAAATCCCTAATTTCTTAACGCTGGCTGCCACGTGCTTGCAGGAGAAACATGCAGCAAGGTGACTTGCTGAAGATGTTCTCAAGCGCAAGAGCTCAGGATATTTTTTATTAATTACCCCTCAGTGTCATCGCCATATGATGTCATAATCCCCCCCAAGCCCCTCTTATTTCTACCCTGTTCCTCTCTGAGTGGAGCTAGCTTGCCTCCATGGTGTACCACCCAAGCTGTAGGGGGGTTTTCCATTTCTGGTGTAATTAGTAGGAGGAACAGGGTAAGTCGAGTGATGGCCACATGGTTTAGTCTTTGTGAGTTCCCTCTTTCTGTTTATTTGGAATCCAGCCATCTCCTTGGCTCACTTCACACCTGTGGTCTCAAGGAGGTGAACACTTAGCATCCTCTGAGCTGTCCTGCCTATTTTGTCTAATGTCTTAATGAGCTCTTCATGTTTTCTTGAATTCCCCAACTTAAGAGATTTTTAAAATTTTCCACCAACTAAACATAAAACACAAATCATCCCTGAACATATTTAGCCACATAATTATACCTTATCCGCTATCAAACCTCTTACCAAACACACCCAATACCCTTAATTCTTAACCTACAAATTCCCCTCTTCTAACGCAATGCATTTCCCTCTTAGCCAATTTTAGACATTAAGGACATTATTTGCTTTATGGGAAGTATTTATTTATGCTTTTCAACAAACATGAATGAGTGCCAGGCTCTGGGCTAATGGTTGGGGATGTATCAGTGAATAAAAAAGATAAATTCCTTCCCTCCTTTTATGGAGCTTTTAGTCAGATGGAGGAGAACGACATTGAGCAAACATACAGTTAAAGCAGTGAGAAGTGCCATACAGGCCAGGAATGGGGTCCTATGACAAGAGGATATGCTTTGTATCGGGGGTGAGGGAAGGCATTCCTGAAGGAGGAGAGGGAATGAGTCAGAGGAAGAGCTGAGACAGAGTGCGGGCACCAAGGACGGGGAACCAACTGATCGTAGGAAGGAGAACGATGGGGCTCTAGGGCCGGGGTGGACTTTATGCTTTGTCACGTAGGCCTAGCTATTGCTTTTATTCTAACCTCAATAAACAATTGAAGTCTTTTTTAATTTTTCTTTTTTTTAAGAGAGGGAAAGCGGGGTGAGGAAGAGGGAGAGAATCTTAAGCAAGCTCCATGCCCAGTGCAGAACCTGATGTCGGGCTCGATCTCACAACCCTGAGATCATGA
>NW_023183978.1:457-587 GCF_002007445.2 Ailuropoda melanoleuca | reverse complement strand
TCGTGTTTCACTCACGGTACCAAAGCACCTTGATTCCTGTTCCACGTTCCATAAGGCCGTCGTGAGTTCAAGGGCTTTCCCCTCACACTTTGTTTCTTGGTTTTAAGGGCTGGATGATCCCCAGGCCCCT
>NW_023183978.1:0-333 GCF_002007445.2 Ailuropoda melanoleuca | reverse complement strand
AATCCTGAACCTTTTCATTCATGCTCCCTTACTCACGAGAGATGATGATCGTTGATATTTCCCTGGACTGTGTGGGATCTCAGAGACCAATATGGTGCACTCTCGTCAGGCTTCCGCGGCCACTTTCCCTCATGTTTCCCTAGNGTTTCCCTATTCACGAAGGGAGATGATAGTGCTAAGTCGGTCCCTGTACGCTGTTGTTTCTGACGGACGTGTTTTGGGCCTTTTCGTTCCTTTGCCACCAGCAGTTTTGACAGGATTACCCCAAGGAGCAAGCATTTCGTTGGAAGCGGGTTTTGGCCGAATTGTGTTTCTCAGTGCTGTGTTCGTCGT
>NW_023183977.1:0-906 GCF_002007445.2 Ailuropoda melanoleuca | reverse complement strand
GGAGTTTGCTTCCCAGAGAAAGGGCATGAGCGAAGGAGCCGGAAGCCTGGATCCTGTTACACCTGGGAGTTCGTGTGGACTCAGTGACACCTGTGCAGCGGAAGGAGCAGTCTACATGTCCCTTGGGTGGTAGAGATCAGGCTTCCAGCCCGTGGGGAATCAATTTACTTGTTTATATCACGGGGCTGAGGGCATGAATAAGTCATTTGTGTGTTTCCAAGCTGCTACATTTTTAAGTGTCAATTTTAAAGGCTCAGAAGGGGGAAAAAAGCAAAGCCCCTTGAAGAATTCTAATCTGGAGAATAGTTCGCCCACTATTTCAAAGCTATTTTAGTCATTTTGGTAGCATATTCAGAGTAAATAGGTCACTCACCTCTCCTTGAAACTCATTACCACTACTAGGTGTGTGTGTACTACCATGACCAGTCTGGAGGCAACTTTCACGATGGCAGGTGTTGTAGAACACCCAAAGTCCTAGTCCATGCCTCTATGGTAGTAGTTCTCAAAGTGTGTTCCAGGAACTAATTGGGAAGGGAAGTACCAAGACCCAAACATGGAACCCTGAGGACAAACAATGTTCATAATTATACTAAGATCTTCCCTTTTTTCACTCTCCCTCTTTTTAAGAGTGAATAGCAGTAGAGTGGTCCAAAGACTACATGTCACGTTAAAAATACATAATTTAGGGGCACCTGGGTGGCTCAGTCTTAATAAGCATCTGCCTTCNGGCGTGATCCCAGCGTTCTGGGATCGAGCCCCACATCAGGCTCCTCTGCTGGGAGTCTGCTTCTTCCTCTCCCACTCCCCTTGCTTGTGTTCCCTCTCTCATTGTCTGTCTCTCGGTCAAATAAATAAATAAAAATCTTTTTAAAAAGTACATAATATAAATTCACTTGTAATGAATTC
>NW_023183976.1:0-3218 GCF_002007445.2 Ailuropoda melanoleuca | reverse complement strand
TTTTAGGACTAAAATTTGAATTTAGGACTAAAATATGAGTTTTAGGACTAAAATTTGAATTTAGGACTAAAGTATGAATTTAGGACTAAAATATGAATTTAGGACTGAAATTTGAATTTAGAACTAAAATATGAGTTTTAGGACTAAAATTTGAATTTAGGACTAAAATTTGAACTTAGGACTAAAATATGAGTTTTAGGGCTAAAATTTGAATTTAGAACTACACTATTTTGTACAGTTTGAGTGAGACGGTGCTTTGTTTAAGTTTTTTTCTCTTTGTTTTTAAAACCTTTGCAATTTTATTCACATCAATATTGAGTTACTTCTGCAGATCCGNGTTTGAGCATGTTTTTAAAACCGTTCCAATTTTATTCACATCAATATTGAGTTAGTTCTGGATCCGTAACGCTGGTCCCAGCGCACAGAAACGGTCTTGTTTTGAACGTCTCTATCCATGTCAACAATAGACATGTCTTCAGTCATAGTGGCATTAATTTAAATCAAATTAAAATACTTATAAATAAAATTAAATACTTTACAAAATAAAATACAAAATAAAAATTGTATACTTAAATGTATCTAGTTCTAAACCTCTGATGGCGGAAACTCTGTATATATGACAATACACACAAAGCTCTGTCTATACCAGCAGCGTAGAGTTCTAGGCTCTACCACTGAGAGTGACTGTGGCATCCGTTTAGAAACAGCAGCCCCAGCAGAGACAGAGCAGGGAGACGTGATTCACAGAACTCCACGCAGAGGCTGAGCCGGGCTGTGGCTGTTCGGGGCCTGACTGCCAGGAGCCCAGTCCCTCCTGCAGGCGACCCCAGATTCAGTGCCCTCCCAGGGGGCCTCCCACCTTCCTGGGGCCCTGATGAGCCCAGGGACCCCCCTGACACTTGGCAGCCTCTGTGGGCTGCGGGCGGAGCTGCAGGAGCCAGCGGGTCACTCAGGAAAGGTGGGCAGCGGGACTCCACGCCGGCCAGCATCTGCCTCACACGATCGTTTTCTTTCCTTAGCTCCTTGAACATTCTCTGGCTGGATGCAGCTGCCACCCAGCTTTTATCCATTCTGTCCTGATGGACAGCGACAGCCTTGCGATAGTGGCAGGCATCTCTCTCCAGCTCTTTGCCCAGGTCTTGGGCTATCTTCCTGTAGATGTTTCTAACCTGGCACGAGAAGTTCATCTCCCTATACAGGCCAGCCAGCTTCTTCTTCAGGGCCAAGCACCGATCTTCCTCTGGAAACAGTTTTCTGTGAAGTTGCAGGATGTGTTGGTCCTGTTCATCTGGTGCATTCTGGGCTTTCAGATTCAGCTGCTGAATCCCACGGTCGAGCTGGGAATTTTCCTCCCGCAAGGACGCTTCCTGGGTTTGCAGACTGTGTGTTCGTCGTGTCAGCACTGCGATCTCTGGCCTTTCTGCCCACGGTTGTGTGGCTCTGGCTTGCTGTTGGCTGTCGGGACTTGGAGGGGACACAGGGAAGGCAGCATCATCAGTGACACCCTTCAGAGGAACTGCGGTCCGATGGGTGGGGTGATGGCCATTTCCTGCTCCTCTCTTTGGCTGGACTCCGCAGGTCCCAGCCCTGGCGTGATGTGCAGCAAGGTCAGGCAAGGGGACGGCCACAGCCCGGGTCCTGCCCTGGACGGTGACCAGCTGGCATGACCTTTGGGGACCGGCTCCATGCATGCCTTCGACGGCTCCAGCCTTTCTTCCCCCTCCTTCTCCTGCCCTCTCTGCCTCCATCTCAAAACTTCTGTGTTGAACAGTTCTGGTTGTTCTGGAAAAGGAGAGTTTCCACTCCAGTCATTCGTTCTTTCCCTCAGAAGTTGTTCTCCATCCTTCTCTGCATCTCTTAGAATGGGTTCTTCACCAGTGACCTGGGAGAGTGGAGGAGGCTGGATTTTCCTTGCCTTTTTCAGAAAGTCAACAGTGTCACAATGTAGCAACTTCTCCAGGTCTGTGTTCATCACGGACAAGCACAAGGCTTGTAACATGGGAGGACTGGCCACCACCCCAGGTGGCTTGAGGGCATCATCAGCTTGTGTGGTTGGGCCAATGTCCTCACTGCCAGCTGCACAGACATCGTGGTGGGCAGAACACCTCTGGCCCAGCACCTTTGTGCTTCTCAGAGTGAGTTGTCTCTTCACAAGGAAATTGAGCAGCACGGTGCATAGCAGCATCGCCCAGGGCAACACAGAGAGGAGACTTGGGCTGGATCTCCAGCTCTGAGAAATCAGCAGCAGCTCACCCCACAGCTGCTCCAGGACCAGCTGGAAAGCAGATCCGCTGGCCGAAGGTGGGCTCTCCATGGCTGCGTCGGGCTCCACAGCAATGCCTGTGAGTGCCAGCATCCTGTGGCCACAACTGACCACTCAGAACCCTGCGGAGAGTTCCACTTATGAGATCAACCAGTGCCTGGCAACCAGAAGAGCAGTTGGGCTGGGGGAGGGGAGGCCAGCCAAGTTCTAGAAAACAGTTGTCCCTGACTTTGCTGTGCAGTAGAGAGTTGTCTCAATCACCCAAGCACTGGGGCAGGTGGGAAGGGCTGATCCCAGCCTGGAGCTTAGCCACTCCGGGCACACCTGGTTGGAGCAAACCTAGGGGCTCAAGGCAGGGCCAGGTCTGTCCGTCTGTGCACACAGGGAAGCCGGGGCAGAGTGTTAAGTCCTCCTTCCCAGGCAAGGCCCATTCTCCTGATCCGAAGTTTCCCTCTGCTGCAGGGACTCCTTGTCCTTCTGCAAATGTCCAAGGGATCTCCGTCCATTTTTTATTGCATCTCCTTAATAACCATTTTGATTTCAACATGAATAGATTTTAGTTCTTTTATTTTTCCAGAAAGAGATTCTCTAGTGTCTTCTGTGCTTTTTTCAAGCCCATCTAGTATCTTTATAANATTATTCTGAACTCTAGTTCCAACATCTTACTTTTGTCCATACTGATTAGGTCCTTTGCAGTCAGTACTGCCTCTTGTTCTCTTTTTTGAAGTTGAGTTTTTGGTACTTTGCCAATACCAAAATGGCAACAACGACCCCAGAGAAATATACAATAAATAAATCAGAAGAGATCTGAAATTGAAAAAGTATAAAAATTTAAAAATCATAAGGAATATAATCAGGCCGGTGAACTGAGTAGAGCCTTATAATGGATCCTGTATGTATTTTGGTCTGTTTGTTAGAAAACTAGATCCCAAAATTGTCAAGTAAGAAAAACTGA
>NW_023183975.1:309-529 GCF_002007445.2 Ailuropoda melanoleuca | reverse complement strand
GGAACAGGAATCAAGGTGCTTCGGTACCGTGAGTGAAACACAAAAGAACACAGCACTGAGAAAGACAATTCTGCCAAAACCCGCTTCCAACGAAATCTTTACGCCCTGGGGAAATCCTGTCAAAACTGCTGGCGGCAATGGAACGAAAAGGCCCAAAACACGTCCGTCAGAAACAACACCGTACAGGGACCGTCTTAGCACTATCATCACCCTTCGTGAA
>NW_023183975.1:0-183 GCF_002007445.2 Ailuropoda melanoleuca | reverse complement strand
TCGTGAGTAAGGGAGCATGAATGAAAAGGGTCAGGATTTTTGAGGACTCAGCGCCCTTCTCTTTGGTAATAAAGCAGAGCGTCCAGGGAAACACCTCCAGCGAACAGCAGTTTTTTCACTGGGGACCCCGATTCCACATTATGTTTAGGTGCCTGGGGAGGATCCAGCCCTTAGAACCAAGAA
>NW_023183974.1:0-976 GCF_002007445.2 Ailuropoda melanoleuca | reverse complement strand
CTCTTCGCGAGAGCATCCTCCCTCCCCCGACGCGGGTGGGAAGGGGTAGACGGAGGCGGGTCTGGCCCGCTACTTCGTAGTGTTGACATCAGGTGTGTCCTGTCGAGCCAGCCTANCCTGTCAGGCCAGCCTGTTCTGGGGACGGAATGAGGGGGGAGCCAAGGGCCAAAAATTGAGCCAAGGCGTAGGTGAATTTTGGCTTGTACCAGTGCAGAGTGCCTTTTCCAGAATTGCCGTAGACGCCCAAAGCCCTTCAGTTGCAGACTCCTTCCAAAATACACGTACACGCCAACTGGGCAAATACATTCTATCTGTGCTTGGACGTTCTTGATAATACTTAACGGTTCGTATAGTGTTTTATGGCGTTCACATAAATTATCTCTTGATTCTGCCCAACGTCCCGGAGAGGGGACTCAAGGTAGACATCGTACAGATTTTTACTCCTCCCTTGGCAGCAGTTTTCTCATAGTTACAGCTCTAGTTAGGCTTTTTTTTTTTTTTTTGCAAGAAATTTGCGTTTTATCCTAAGGGAAATGGGATTTATTACAAGCATACACAGGGAAGGAAACTTCAAACCGATTAAAGATCCACCTCCTACGCTGCCTCTTGCTCAAAGGTTCGTGCTCTGCGCTCAAAGGCTGTGTTGTGGTGTGTCTTTCCGTTCAGTTTTGTTCAATTTTCTTACCTTTGCCTAATTTCCTTTTTTCTTTTTTATTTCTGAAATATTTCACATATAAAATACACAGGGGGATCTAACCAACCCGTGACTCAGATTTACAAATGTAATTATTTTGCCAAATTTACTTCAGATCCTTTTTTATTTTAAGAAATAAGACTGCAGATGTTGGAGGCGCTCCGAGTCCCTGCCCCTCCTTCCTTAGAGGTAGCCACCGTGTTCAGATTTTTGTGTATCATTCCCTTGCATATTTTATAGTTGGTTCACAGTGAATCCATAAACAGTATACGGTGGTATGTG
>NW_023183973.1:8897-9141 GCF_002007445.2 Ailuropoda melanoleuca | reverse complement strand
GATCATGACCTGAGCCGAAATCAAGAGTTGGGTGCTTAACCGACTGTGCCATCCAGGTGCCCTGGGATTTTTTTTTTTTTTGTAAGATAAGTTATCATACCGTGGATTTTATGAAAAGAATCCTGAAAGAATCCCCAGTATCCAAGAGGCTGGAGATTGGCTGTCCTGACGATAGCAGAAACTTCTGCACGGCCTGGTAAGGCCCTGGGCAAGCGGCAAAACCTTTCAGAGGATGGCTGTGTGC
>NW_023183973.1:0-1196 GCF_002007445.2 Ailuropoda melanoleuca | reverse complement strand
ATAGAATGGTTCCCTGACTGCGTGTGAACCTGCCCTCAGTAGGTTCAACTTATCAAAAGATCACTTTAGAGCAAGAAGAGTAAATATTCATAGACTTCCTGGAGTCTGAGAGGGGTGAACAGAGAATAATGAAAACAATTCTGGAGAAATTTCAAACATGGAAGAAATATCTGTAAAATTTTTCAATAGCACTAAAAAAATGGGAGCAATTATTATACTATGGTACAGACTGTAATGAGTTAATGTAATCTCATAAATTAGGAATTATCACATGCAATGTGGGAATATTAAAGAGAGAACATTATACTCAAAGGAAACCAAATGCTCAATAATGTATATGGTACTAAGGCTACAGAAAAAAATAATTACACACATGCACACAAATCTTGCAATTAATATAATCTGATCAGCCCAGTTAACTTCAAAAAATATGTAAGAAGTAAAAATAATGATAGTAATATGGTGGGAAAGTAATTTATTAAGATATTAATCTGTGTTTTTTGTCCCCAGATTTCAGAGCCATATTCAAATCAGGCTAACTATTCTCTATTTTCTTGTCTTAGGGATTTTTAAAAAAAGACTTTATTTATTTTGAGAGACAGAGAGAGAGAGAATGCACTGTGCATGCGTGTGCACATGTGGGGAGGTGCACAGAAGGAGAGAAAATCTCAAGCAACTCTCAGCTGAGTGTGGAGCCCAACATGGGGCTCGATCCCACAGACTCTGAGATCATGACCTGAGCCGAAATCAAGAGTTGGGTGCTTAACCGACTGTGCCATCCAGGTGCCCTGGGATTTTTTTTTTTTTTGTAAGATAAGTTATCATACCGTGGATTTTATGAAAAGAATCCTGAAAGAATCCCCAGTATCCAAGAGGCTGGAGATTGGCTGTCCTGACGATAGCAGAAACTTCTGCACGGCCTGGTAAGGCCCTGGGCAAGCGGCAAAACCTTTCAGAGGATGGCTGTGTGCTGCTGCAAGGAGACTGTGGAAGGGCAAATATCAATTAAAAAAAAAATTAAGAGACCCCATTGTTTCTGTTCAAAGTAAGGAAAGAGACTCCTCCAACCCTCTTTTCTTTTTACTTTGGAAAATTTGGAAGCTCTTTCCCTGTCTCTTTGAAACCTATGCATTCTTAAAAGCTAAATAAAGTCTCTTGCCAGCTTTAAGACCCAGGAATGTCTTTTTCAAGGACCT
>NW_023183972.1:0-820 GCF_002007445.2 Ailuropoda melanoleuca | reverse complement strand
CTCCTAAAAGACATACCCATTAGCAGTCATTCCTCATTCCCACCATTGCTAATTTTATTTTTAAAACTTATTTCACTTTCTACTGGTTCAGAATATAGTGGCACATAGTAGGTAGTCAATAAATATTTGACGAGTGAATTGCCAATACTTGATCGATAATACATCTATTTATGATTGGCATTTTTACAGTTATGTCCCCTTTGCTATTTTCCATATTTAATCTTAAAAAGCAGTCCTCAAGCATCTTGTACTAAAATAAATTAAGCTTTCAGCTTATTCAAACTTATTTTATAAAATCCATGATAGTAGTAGTATCTTTATTGTGGTCTAACAGAATAGAGATAATGAACTACTATTATATCAGTATGTGTTGGAAAGTGTTGAGGTCACTGTAACATAGATACAAATAATCAGCATACTTGAACTTAAAATCTGTGCCAAATTGGCAACCTACCATAAATTTCTATGATGATAGACTAAATTTCTTCAAATGCTGAATAACTTTATTACATGACTGAACTAGAGACAAACATAAAAGAAGATATTCCTCCAACATAATCTTGTGACAAAATAGTAGTGGAGGACGGATTATGCATAACCACAGAATTGGTTTTTTTATAAACCACATTTTTTTTTCATTGAAGACTCACCAAGACCTCCTTTTCATGAACAATTCAATGCGCAACCCTTGAAAATGGTCAAATTATTATTTTGTGGTAATAATGGTGAAGAAATGTTTAAGCCTCTACTTTAGAGCAGCTCCTTCAGATTTGAGTACTTATATGGATACAATCATTGACATAATAGAATTCTTACAAAA
>NW_023183971.1:893-1220 GCF_002007445.2 Ailuropoda melanoleuca | reverse complement strand
CTCCAGACGATCTCCAGACTGCAAATCGGCCTGAGCTTAGCCTCTGTGGTCTGGGTCCTTTGCCCCTGGGGATGTCTCTTTCTCTGCTGCTTGTTTTGTTTTANCCCTGGGCCTTCGTCTGCTTGCCCTAAGACCAACTCCTCGAATTTAAAAAACATATTATACTTTTAACATTTTCAAAGAATTAGCTTGGTTTTTTAAAAACTCAACAATGTCACATTTCTAATCATCCATTAAATACTCTGTAAACCCTGAATGAGCAAGGTTTAACAGAATGAAGGAAGAATTTTGGCTTTGGGGTGGGGTTTGCGCTCATGTTTACTCACT
>NW_023183971.1:0-798 GCF_002007445.2 Ailuropoda melanoleuca | reverse complement strand
CTGGGTGGCACAGCGGTTAAGCGTCTGCCTTCGGCTCAGGGCGTGATCCCGGCGTTATGGGATCGAGCCCCACATCAGGCTCCTCCGCTGTGAGCCTGCTTCTTCCTCTCCCACTCCCCCTGCTTGTGTTCCCTCTCTCACTGGCTCTCTCTATCTCTGTCGAATAAATAAATAAAATCTTTAAAAACTCAACAATGTCACACTTCTAATCATCCATTAAATAATCTGTAAACCCTGGATGAGCAAGGTTTAACAGAATGAAGGAAGAATTGGCTTTGGGGTGNTTGCGCTCATGTTTACTCACTGTTGCCCCCGCGTGGCCACTCTTCAGATAGCAGTTGGCCGAATGTGTTAACAACGTAGCAGATTGAAGGGAGAATAAGATAGAGTGAGGTTGGTCCCTGGATTCCCTAGCTCCTAAAAACCATCGTATAATTTATAAGCCATATTCTCAATCAGAATATATGTTAGCTAGACATTCGGGTTATGTCAGGGTCAAGTTGCATACCTTAACTATGTACAGCTTTTTGTATGTGAATCATACCTCTATAAATTTAATAATAGATACATTTTTATTACATCTAATACCCCTCCTTGTACTTGGTGTTCCAATGAGCAGTGCATTACAATGTTGCCTGCATTTTATCCGTGTATTGATGAAGCTTTGGGTGTGGGAAATGTTGAGAATGTTTCCACAAATGTACACTGGCACATCCAAATAATTATAAATAAAGTTTTATTTTTGACAACAGAATAGGAAGTATCCTCCTGTGATTCTTATTTTAAACCAGGGGAGGG
>NW_023183970.1:1368-1636 GCF_002007445.2 Ailuropoda melanoleuca | reverse complement strand
TTGCAGATTGGATAAAAAGAAACCACCCAGACATCTGCTGTCTACAAGAGACTCATTTTGAACCCAAAGATACATTCAGACTGTCAGTAAAGGGATGCGATACCATCTTTCATGCAAATGGACCTCAAAAGAAAGCTGGGGTGGCAATTCTCATATCAGATAGTTTGGATTTTAAACTAAGGACTATAGTTAGAGACACAGAAGGGCACTATATTATTCTTAAAGGAAGTATTCAACAAGTGGATATGACAATTATAAATATATATGC
>NW_023183970.1:0-1233 GCF_002007445.2 Ailuropoda melanoleuca | reverse complement strand
GCAAAAACTAAGCAAAGAATCAAAGGCTTTGAATGCCATACTCGACGAGTTGGACCTCATAGATATATACAGAACACTACACCCCAGAACCAAAGAATACTCATTCTATTCTTATGCCCATGGAACATTCTCAAGAGTAGATCATGTTCTGGGACACAAAACAGGCCTCAACCGATACCAAAAGATCGAAATTTTCCCCGGCATATTCTCAGACGACAACGCTTTGAAATTGGAACTCAACCACAAGGAAAAATTTGGAAGAAACTCAAACACTTGGAGACTAAGAACCATCCTGCTCAGGAATGACTCGATAAACCAGGAAATCGAAAATCAATTTAAACCATTTATGGAGACCAATGAGAATGAAACCACAACGGTCCAAAACCTATGGGATCCTGCAAAGGCAGTCCTAAGGGGGAAATACATAGCCATCCAAGCCTCACTCAAAAGAATAGAAAAATCTAAAATGCAGTTTCTATATTGTTACCTCAAGAAGCTGGAACAGCAAAAGAGGGACAGGCCTAACCCACTCACGAGGATGCAGTTGACCAAAATAAGAGCAGAAATCAATAAATTAGAAAACAGAAGTACAGTAGAGCAAATCAACAGGACTAGAAGATGGTTCTTCGAGAGAATCCATAAAATTGGCAAACCACTGGCAAGACTTATCCAAAAGCAAAGAGAAAGAACCAAAATTATTAAAATTATGAATGAAAAAGGAGAGGTCACGACCAACATCAATGAAATTGGAAGGATTATTAGAAATTTTTATCAACAGCTATATGCCAAAAAAACTAAGCAATCTGGAAGAGATAGAGGCCTTCCTGGAAACCTATAAACTACCAAGACTGAAACAGGAAGAAATAGATTTCTTAAACAGGCCAATTAACTACGAAGAAATTGAGTCAGTGATAAACAACCTTCCAAATAACAAAAGTCCAGGCCCAGATGGTTTTCCTGGGTAATTCTACCAAACATTCAAAGAAGAACTAATGCCTATTCTCCTNCAAAAAATAGAAACAAAAGGAAAGCTACCAAACTCATTCTATGAGGCTAATATTACCTTGATCCCCAAACCAGGCAAAGACACCCTCAAAAAGGAGAATTACACACCGATTTCCCTAATGAATATGGACGCAAAAATCCTCAACAAGATCCTTGTTAATAGAATCCAACAGTACATTAAAAAGATTATCCATCATGACCAAGTGGGATTCATACCTGGGATGCAAG
>NW_023183969.1:0-920 GCF_002007445.2 Ailuropoda melanoleuca | reverse complement strand
CTCTAGGGGAGAGGAAAACCCCATGAATTTTGTATCTATTGGACAGAGCACACCCACCCCACCCACACCCACAGATCACCAAAATTCTGCCAAACATCTTTCTTTGCTTTTTCTCTGCCCCCTAGTAGAGCGTGTGCCAAAGCCGCACTCCTCCGACTCCAAAATACACATTTTTCTGTTTTCATAAGATGTTAACATTTCTAAATCTCAGATGTGTATGTTTAACTGATCCATGCAGACATTCTCTAAAATTATTATCACATCCATATATTGTTATCATGAGAGGAATCTGGGGAATAAATCAAACAAATACTTTCGAACCACCCGAATAAATATTTACTTCGCCTCACCAAATTGGGATCATAACACTCATATATAGTTTGCATCCCACATTTCTTTTCTTGCTATTATATCATGAACATATTTATTATCATTAAATATTCTTCAAATTCATGATACCATGACTTTTACTCAAAGCAAACAATTGTACTTAAATGCCTCAATTTAATTGTCCACTCGCCTGTTGTTGGACACTGAAGTTGAGTTTTTTCAGAACCTATCTTATGAATATTCTTATATATAAGGCCCTGCCTGCATCTTCGATTCTTTCCTTTGCATAAGTTTCTAGAAGCATAATTACTGTCAAATAATATGGGCATTTTGAAGACTCTAGGTAAATAATGCCAAAATACTGCCCACAGACCTTTTATTTATTTTCAGGCACATGACATTACTTCTTTCTCCACATCTGTGCTAGCTTTGTGTATTATCATTTAAAAAATAATTTTGATAGGGGCGCCTGGGTGGCTCAGTCGTTAAGCATCTGCCTTCAGCTCAGGGTGTGATCCTGGCGTTCTGGGATCCAGCCCCACATCAGGCTCCTCTGCTATGAGCCTGCTTCTTCCTCTCCCACTCCCCCT
>NW_023183968.1:0-588 GCF_002007445.2 Ailuropoda melanoleuca | reverse complement strand
ATGTAAAACTTACAATATATTTTTCTCATCAAGCAATAATTAACTTTAATGCTATTCAAATATATTAAACTTGAGATATTTTATGATTTTAGGAGCACCATGGATTTTTTTTTATTGAGGTATAATTGACATATAACCACTATATTAGTTTCATGTTTAATGAATTAAATATTTGGTTGGGAATGTGGTTTTAGTAATGCTTTAAGAGAGCTGCACATCTCTCCTTCACCATCACCCAGACATGACACAGTTTTACCTCCCTTCCTAATTAGCTTATAGAGAGAGATTTGCTTCAAGTCATGTACCCATGTAATAAAGGTCCTTGTTGCCATATTTAGAAGACCGTGTCCAACATAAATTCCACTCCCAAATCTCTTTCTTATAATGAACCTCCNTCTTTCTTATAATGAACCTCCATCAACATAATGAGTTCCTTGGAAGGAAGGCATTGTGTAAATTAAAAATACTAATGAGTCATAATGATAATGATAATGAATTATTTTCCCTATTACTGGGAGCACATTTTCCAATAGCTGAAGGTGCCTTCCCTACACCCAGGATTGCCCTCCCCTGGGAGCCCGTTCTCTA
>NW_023183967.1:0-575 GCF_002007445.2 Ailuropoda melanoleuca | reverse complement strand
TTTCCCATTTTGTCTAAGTCCCTACCAGCTTCTTTGTGTTAGAAAGCCAATTATGTCACCTGCTCCTGAAAGTAACGGACTTATGAAAAAGATGCCGTGTAGTGCCCAGGGTCTGGCACTTAGTGGAGTGTCTCCAGTTNGGGGAGTGTCTCCAGTGTGTGCTACATGGACTCTGCTATTGTGTTCTGACTGCTCTATCCTTCAGGCCAATTATTGGTAGAGGATCTCCCTACCTGCTGTTGGCAGTGTTTGGTACCTGGCCTGAATGTAGCAACTTTTAACAACGTGTGCTCTTGTGTGCGTGTGAAATATGATCTGTCATCCCCTCCAATGGAACTGAGGCCCTCCCAAATCTGGTCAGGAGACATGGTGTGGGCAGGGGCTTGTGCTGGTCTTCTGGGGGTAAGGCCTGCGGTGCTAGAACTGAGGCAAGAATGACTGAGCAGGCAGCTCCACTGGAGCACAAGGGGATGTTGGTGGTGGTGTAAGCAAACTAGGCAGCCAGTGTCAGAGCTACACTGCTCCCCACAGGTGGGTCTCTGTTTGTGCTGAGGGCCAGTGGAGGGAAATGGCAC
>NW_023183966.1:290-1030 GCF_002007445.2 Ailuropoda melanoleuca | reverse complement strand
CCCTCTGTTCTGAGACAGAGGCTGAGATTTGGCTACTGCTGCTCTGACTCTCAGAAGTGGGACAGCAGACCGCCAGGGAAAGCCACCAGAGAACAAAAGCCTGGAAATACCGGCTCACAGCGTGCCCATCCACATCCCACCTTGCAGGGGACGTGGAGACTCTACCCAAACAGGATTGCCTGAGTATCGGTGCGGTGGGCCCCTCCCCCAGAAGGCAGGCTGAAAAATCAAGAAGCCCATATCCCTAAGGTCCCTATAAAACAAGTGCACACTGCCTGGGTCCTGATCAATAATTCGGGCTCTAGGCAACCCTGGAACCTCTCTTCANCCTCATCAGAATGACGAGAAGGAGAAATCCCTCCCAGCAAAGAAAAGACAATGTGTCTGTGGCCTCTGCCACAGAACTAATGGATATGGATATAACCAAATTATCAGAAATGGAGTTAAGAGTAACAATGGTCAAGATGATGTGTAGACTTGAAAAAAGTATTAACAAAAATGTTAATGAGAATATAGAATTTCTAAGGGTGGAAATGAGAGTGAATCTGGCAGAAATTAAAAATTCTATGAATCAAATGCAATCAAAATTAGATGCTCTGATGGCCAGGGTGAATGAGGCAGAAGAACGAACCAGTGAATTGGAGGATGGGATGGTAGAAGAGAAAGCTAAAACAGAAAACTGGCTCAAAAAAATCCAATCTCAAGAATGTAGGTTACGGGAGATTACTGACTCAATGAAA
>NW_023183966.1:0-220 GCF_002007445.2 Ailuropoda melanoleuca | reverse complement strand
GGGGTGGAGAAAAACAGAGGTCTAGAAGAGATATGTGAACAAATTGTAGCTGAAAACTTCCCTAATCTAGCAAAGGAAACATTCGTGTCCAAGAGGCAAAGAGGACCCCTCCCAAGCTCAACCACGACAAACCTACACCACGTCATAAGGCAATTCGCAAATATTAGATCCAAGGATACAGTATTGAAAGCGGCCAGGGCAAAGAAATCTCTCACGTACC
>NW_023183965.1:0-2887 GCF_002007445.2 Ailuropoda melanoleuca | reverse complement strand
GTGTTCCCTCTCTCGCTGCCTGTCTCTATCTCTGTCGCATAAATAAATAAAATCTTTAAAAAAAAAAAAAGATGTAAAGTAACAATATATGCAAAAAAGTACAGAACAGCAGAGAGTCTTCAGGAAGTACTTTCATTCAAATATACCTTTTCTTATCCTCCTAAATTTGAGAGGTTAATAGATGTTCCTGCACCACAACAATAAAAAACTCTTTACTTATCACAATCCCAGCAAGAGAATACTTCCATACAAAGATACTTTTTAAAAATCGCATCACCACAGATTCTCAGTACTATGCAATTGTCTACAGAAAGAATTAGAGGCAGAATTGGCTGATGCAAAAGAAATATACGTGATCAAGTCTATAGAGTTAAGGCAGAAAATCCCTGTATGTTAAGTCGTGTTTTAGACATGGACAAAGGAAGAGTCTGAACATATGGGGGAGGAAATTACCAGTGCAGTAAGAACAAGTGTCACAAAACTGAACAAAAATGACCACGAATCTGGATTACATAAAAGAATTCATAACATGTACATAATGAAATTCTAGGAGAGCTTCAGAAATAGTCAGATGCTTTGAAGTCAGAGATTAAGAGCTCAGGATCACATAGGCTTGATTTCTCATCTTGTTCCTGTATTAATTAGCTTTGTCAGTGTAAGCATTCTGCATCATCTCTCTACTGATTCTTTAAATTGTAAAATCGAAATAGTATTACATACAATCTTATATTGTAAGAATTAAATGATTTAGATTGAAAAAATGAATCAGCTAAAAATTAGTGAAATTGCTCAGACATGCTTANAAAATTAGTGAAATTGCTCAGACATGCTTACAACATTCAGTGATGTCACCAGGACAGAAAGTTTGCCACGCACAACAGGAGCCCAGTCACGCCACTACTAATCATTCACTAACCATGATCACAGGAAGACNACAACATTCAGTGATGTCACCAGGACAGAAAGTTTGCCACGCACAACAGGAGCCCAGTCACGCCACTACTAACCATCATTCACTAACCATGATCACAGGAAGAACAAATATCTATGCCAGCCTCACTTCACTTCACTTCAAAATAAGTCATAACAAAAAGTCATCTATGTAAAAGTAGGGATGGCATAGCACTGAGTTGCTATCTCAACGAGGAAACTAATGGGACCTGTGAGCAGATCTCTGGACACTAAATGCTAGCCCGCCACCAACTCCCTAGTCTGGGATACAAATGCCCTTATTTATCTCTGCAGTAACAAATGGGGGAGCTCGTTTGAGTAACTGCGAGATGTCTGAGCAGAGCATATTTCAAAAGCTTGCACTAATGATGGATGCCCTTCTGGTGCTGTCCAAGGAGGAGAAGGGAGAGCCAAGTGCCAGAGAGCAACAGACCTATCTCTGTACAGAGCTTGAGATTCCTGAGGAAGAGCTCAGAAACTTGTGTTCAGAAGGTGATTTCACAACCAGACATTTGAATATCATCTGATGCTATTTCTCTCATTCTCAGAAATTTATATCAGGTTAGGTCACACACTCTATGAAGACCTTTTAAAAATAAATATTTTGCCAAAACAAACGAACAGACTCTTAAGGAAGAGAACAAAGTGGTGGTTGCTAGAGGTGGTTGTGCGGGGAAAGGTAAAAGGGGTAAAGAGGTAAAAGGTTCAAACTTCATTATAAAACAAATAAGTCAAAGAGATAAAAAGTACAGCATAGGGAACATAATCAATAATATTGAAACACTGTTATATGGTGACAGATGGGTGACTACATTTATCTTGGTGAGCACTGAATAATGTGTAGAACTGTTGAATCACTACATTGTACACCTGAAACTAACGTAACATTGTATGTCATTTACACTTCAATAAATTCTAAAAAATCGATGTTTTGCCATAATTTCCTGAATGACCATCTTCTAAATATATGCAAGCAACAGTATGTCTAAAATATCAAACTTACCCTTTAAAGATCTAGCTGTAGTGCCCAAGATAGATGGGGAGAAATAGGATAATATAAAAATAAGGATGACCAAGCTCATGATGCTGATGTTGACAGCAAATATTTGTTGAGCACCTTCTGTGAACAATGTCCTGACCTATGCACTCATTTATATGTTTTAGAGGCAGTAAATTTGGTCCTTATTTCTTTCGTTAATTTAAGTCTCAAACAGGGGAATGTACCTCTGTTTAAAATGTCCTTCACNACTCATTTATATGTTTTAGAGGCAGTAAATTTGGTCCTTATTTCTTTCGTTAATTTAAGTCTCAAACAGGGGGAATGTACCTCTGTTTAAAATGTCCTTCACAGCCAAGATGCCCTTCAACAGATGACTGGATTAAGAAGCTGTGGTCCATATATACAATGGAATATTACTCATCTATCAGAAAGAATGAATTCTCAACATTTGCTGCAACCTGGACGGCACTGGAGGAGATAATGCTAAGTGAAATAAGTCAAGCAGAGAAAGACAACTATCATATGATTTCTCTCATCTATGAAACATAAGAACTAGGAAGATCGGTAGGGGAAGAAAGGGATAAAGAAAGGGGGGGGTAATCAGAAGGGGGAATGAAACATGAGAGACTATGGACTATGAGAAACAAACTGAAGACTTCAGAGGGGAGGTGGGGTGGGGAATGGGATAGACCGGTGATGGGTAGTAAGGAGGGCATGTATTGCATGGTGCACTGGGTGTTATACGCAACTAATGAATCATCGAACTTTACATCAAAAACCAGGGATGTACTGTATGGTGACTAACAAAATATAATAAAAAACATTAAAATAAAAAACATTAAAATAAAAAAATAAAATAAAAAAATTTAAAAAAATAAATAAAATGTCCTTCACATACCAACAGGGGAAAAAGGTCAGAAGTACTGCACCATTAAA
>NW_023183964.1:4759-7876 GCF_002007445.2 Ailuropoda melanoleuca | reverse complement strand
GACTACACAGAGAGTTGCAGCAGGGGAAGTGTAACAGCAACGTGAAACTATAGGCTGCTTATGGAACTATAGGCAAAGGGGTGCACTTAGGTTAGGTTTTATGGGCTTCCTTTGGATTGGGTATCTTGAATGATTCCACGGGCCCAAGGAAGAAGAGGCTATCTCCAGTTGTTTGGCATCAGGGCATCTGGTAGTTGAATGGTGTGTTGCAACCCAGGAGTGTTAAAAGCCTGATAAGATGAACAGTTGAGGTATGGATTTAGCAAACTACCCTCGAAGGTAACTGAGAGCTTTTTAACCATGATCTCAAAACAGGGTCAAGATAGCATTTGTGAAATATAAGGTGCTCTAGACTTTTTTTCTATCAAGTGCCTCAAAATTCTTTGAGTTTCTACCCAATTCCAAAACTACTTCCACATTTTTAGGTACTTGTTACAACAGCACTCTACTTCCTGCCACCAAAATATTCATTAGTTTCTGAGGGCTGCCATAACAAAAGGACCACAACTGGATAGCTTAAACAATGGAAAGTCATTCTCCCATAGTTCTGAAGGCTGGAAGTCCAAATCAAGTGGTCTATAGGGCCATGTTCTCACTGAAGGAAAAAATAATCCATTTTATGCCATTCTCTTAGCTACTGGTGATTACCAGAAATCCCTGGCTTGCAAAAGTACTATTCCAACCTCTGCCTACATCTTCATGTGGCATATTTCATGTGTTTGTTTACTGTCTTCTTATATTAACAGTCATATAGTTAGAACCCATTGTAATGACTTCATCTTAATTTGATCACCTCTACAAAGACCCTACCTACTTCTAAATAAGGTCACATTCTAAAGCTTGGTGAAGGGCATGGATTTTGGTGGATATCAACCAGTCCAGAATATCTATGTATAGGTATTTCTCAATGAAAATATTTTGTCATGTAGATATTGTCAAGAATGCAATCTGACTGAAATGTCTTAATGACTATGTATATATAGAATAGTTGAAGTCTAGCAGTATGTATTCTTCTTTTATTTAAACATAAATTCACTTTCATTGGTTTAAGGAAAAAATCTTTTACATAATTAATAATCTATTATATAATAGATAGAAATAAAATTCTTAGGTAATTAAAAAAAATATTATAGCTTAGAGGTTAAAAATTCAAACTTGACTCTCCAAGGCCTGGTTTTAAGTTCTATGTCTTTCATTTACTGGTGATATGATCTTAGGTAGGTTAACTATATCATAGCTCCAACTTAGTCACATCCATTGTTAAAAGGAAAAATGATATGTTTTCTAATGAATATTATTTAATGCTTAACGCAGAGTATTCACTCAATACATTTTATCTATTTGTTACTCATCGAATACTTTTAGATGACATTTGGAAAGAAGTATTTATGATTATTCATAATTCACTTGACATTTTATTATTTCTTACACATGTTCCTATCCTAGATAATATTTATGTGCTTCTTTATCAAAATTAAATCATCAGTGATTACAACTTTAATATCATTAAAAGTTCTAAGGAAATGTTTATTGGCTCCTGTAATGCACAAAGACATATACTCAAGCTTGAAAACATATAAAAATGAGTAAAAATAACTACTGAAGCACTTGTTTCTGAATAAGATGAGGCACATAATGACAAGTCGACACTCTCACTACAATAACTAGAAACAGGTAAATTATATAGTCATATTTTAGAAAACATCAAACAAGCGCAGAAGGAGTAAGAACAATATGAGCTTAAACTGAATAGAGAGATAAACTTTCCCCAGGTGAGCTAATGAGCTCTAGCCATTTCTTCCCTGAGATTATTTTTCCATTCTGGATGCAAATTGAGGACTGGGCTTTGAATACCCAAAATGACTTTACTCTTGGAAAAGAGATACCTGCAGAGCTTTTGATGCCTGTTCAGGAAGGTGTGGGGGATCAATGTCCAAAAAATTATGCGTGCACAACCAATTATCCCCTTGGGGCACTTACAAAGCTTACGGCTTAGAAGGCTGGTGACCTGGAATAAAATTTCTCATGGTCAGAGTAAAATCTTTGTAGCGTCCTCTAACTTGGGAGATAAAATTCTAGTAAAGAATGGAGCTTGGAACAAACAGCACTGGTCACAAGAGCAAAGGATTTCAGGTGAGAGATTATAGCACTTGGGTGAGGCATGGAAATAAGAAAGAACACACTGAAGAAGGTAGGACAAAAAGATGGGCACCCCTATCACACCTCCCCATACAATCCTGGGAAGCCCAGCACAGACACACACTGTCCTGTGGAAGGAGCATGAAGTGAGTGACCTACTTCACTGCAGACCCCAGGGCTGGTCAGACCCAGATTCTGGCTGAATCTCATGGTTTTAGGTAGCTCCTGAAAACCAAAGCTCCAGTTGGTCCCAGGCAGCATCCAAGCTCCTAAGTAGCTTTCTTGGCTCCAGGCTCCCAGGAGGCTCTCCCAAGTCAAGCTCCCACCCCCCAGCTGGCTACCCTGGGCCTTAGACTCCTGCCATAGCACCAAGCTCCCAGTCAGTGTTTCTATACACTAACAATAAACTATCCAAAAGAAACCTAAAGAAAATAGTCCAATTTACAATAGAAACAAAAAGAATACTTAGGAATAAATTTAAGGAGGTGAAAAATCTGTACAGTGAAAATTATAAGATATTGATGAAAACAACTGAAGATGATACAAATTAATAGAAAAATATCCTGTTTTCATGGATAAGATTTCATATTGTTAAAATGTCCATAATACCCAATGTAAAGTATAGATTCAATGCAGTCCCTATCAAAATTCTAATGGCATTTTTCACAGGAAAAAAAACAAAAAACAAAAACAAAAAACAATCCTACAATTCTGGAAACACAAAAGACCCCAAATAGCCAAAGCAATCCTGAGAAAGAACAAAGGTGGAAACATCACACTAATTTCAAACATTATTACAAAGCCTTAGTAATTAAACAGGATGGTCCTGGCATAAAATCAGACACATAGCCCAATGCAACGAAATTGAGATTATAGACGTAAACTCACACATATACAGTCAACTGATATTTAACAAGGGAGCAAAGATACTCAGTTGGCAAAGGATAGTCTTTTCAATAAGTGGTATTGAATAAATGG
>NW_023183964.1:0-1204 GCF_002007445.2 Ailuropoda melanoleuca | reverse complement strand
ATAGATAGAAATAAAATTCTTAGGTAATTAAAAAAAATATTATAGCTTAGAGGTTAAAAATTCAAACTTGACTCTCCAAGGCCTGGTTTTAAGTTCTATGTCTTTCATTTACTGGTGATATGATCTTAGGTAGGTTAACTATATCATAGCTCCAACTTAGTCACATCCATTGTTAAAAGGAAAAATGATATGTTTTCTAATGAATATTATTTAATGCTTAACGCAGAGTATTCACTCAATACATTTTATCTATTTGTTACTCATCGAATACTTTTAGATGACATTTGGAAAGAAGTATTTATGATTATTCATAATTCACTTGACATTTTATTATTTCTTACACATGTTCCTATCCTAGATAATATTTCTGTGCTTCTTTATCAAAATTAAATCATCAGTGATTACAACTTTAATATCATTAAAAGTTCTAAGGAAATGTTTATTGGCTCCTATAACGCACAAAGACATATACTCAAGCTTGAAAATATATAAAAATGAGTAAAAATAACTACTGAAGCGCTTGTTTCTGGATAAGATGAGGCACATAATGACAAGTCGACACTCTCACTACAATAACTAGAAACAGGTAAATTACATAGTCATATTTTAGAAAACATCAAACAAGCGCAGAAGGAGTAAGAACAATATGAGCTTAAACTGAATAGAGAGATAAACTTTCCCCAGGTGAGCTAATGAGCTCTAGCCATTTCTTCNAATGAGCTCTAGCCATTTCTTCCCTGAGATTATTTTTCCATTCTGGATGCAAATTGAGGACTGGGCTTTGAATACCCAAAATGACTTTACTCTTGGAAAAGAGATACCTGCAGAGCTTTTGATGCCTGTTCAGGAAGGTGTGGGGGATCAATGTCCAAAAAATTATGCGTGCACAACCAATTATCCCCTTGGGGCACTTACAAAGCTTACGGCTTAGAAGGCTGGTGACCTGGAATAAAATTTCTCATGGTCAGAGTAAAATCTTTGTAGCGTCCTCTAACTTGGGAGATAAAATTCTAGTAAAGAATGGAGCTTGGAACAAACAGCACTGGTCACAAGAGCAAAGGATTTCAGGTGAGAGATTATAGCACTTGGGTGAGGCATGGAAATAAGAAAGAACACACTGAAGAAGGTAGGACAAAAAGATGGGCACCCCTATCACACCTCCCCATACAATCCTGGGAAGCCCAGCACAGACACACACTGTCCT
>NW_023183963.1:0-1221 GCF_002007445.2 Ailuropoda melanoleuca | reverse complement strand
TTCAGTCTTGTTATTCGTGTATAGAAATGCAACTGATTTCTGGGCATTCATTTTGTATCCTGCCACATTACGGAATTGTTCTATAACTTCTAATAGTTTGGGAGTGGATTCTATTGGGTTTTCTNGTTTTCCATATAGAGTATCATGTCATCTGCAAAGAGAGACAGTTTGACTTCTTCTTTGCCGATTTGGATACCTTTGATCCCTTTTTGTCTTCTGATTGCTGTTGCAAGGACTTCTAGTACTATGTTGAATAATAGTGGCGAGAGTGGGCATCCTTGTCGTGTTCCTGATCTTAAGGGAAAGGCTTCCAGCTTTTCCCCATTGAGAATAATGCTTGCAGTAGGCTTTTCATAGATGGCTTTTATGAGATTGAGAAATGTACCCTCTATTCCTACACTCTGAAGGGTTTTAATCAGGAAAGGATGCTGTATTTTGTCAAATGCTTTTTCTGCATCAATTGAGAGGATCATATGGTTCCTGAGTCTTTTCTTGTTGACATGATGTATCACACTGATTGATTTGCGAATGTTGAACCACGCTTGCATCCCAGGTATGAATCCCACTTGGTCATGATGGATAATCCTTTTAATGTACTGTTGGATTCTATTAGCAAGGATCTTGTTGAGGATTTTGGTGACCATATTCATTAGGGAAATCGGTCTGTAATTCTCCTTTTTGAGGGGGTCTTTGCCTGGTTTGGGGAATCAAGGTAATATAAGCCTCGTAGAAAGAGTTTGGTAGCTTTCCTTCTGTTTCTATTTTTTGAAATAACTTTAGAAGAATAGGTATTATTTCTTCTTTGAATGTTTGGTAGAATTCCCCAGGAAAACCGTCTGGGCCTGGAGTTTTATTATTTGGAAGGTTGTTTATCACTGACTCAATTTCTTCATAGTTAATTGGCCTATTTAAGAAATCTATTTCTTCCTGTTTCAGTCTTGGTAGTTTATAGGTTTCCAGGAAGGCCTCCATCTCTTCCAGATTGCTTAGTTTTTTGACATATAGCTGTTGATAAAAATTTCTAATAAACCTTCCAATTTCAATGTTGTTGGCCGTGACNTTTTGGTCCTTTCTCTTTTCTTTTGGATAAGTCTTGCCAGTGGTCTATCAATTTTATGGATTCTTTCAAAGAACCAGCTTCTAGTCCTACTGATTTGCTCTACTGTACTTCTGGTTTCTAATTGATTGATTTCTGCTCTAATTTTGGTCAACTGCTTCCTC
>NW_023183962.1:366-571 GCF_002007445.2 Ailuropoda melanoleuca | reverse complement strand
CCCAGTGAAAAGGCTGCTGTTCGCTGGAGGTCTTTTCCTGGACGCTCTGCTTTATTTCCAATGAGAAGGGCACTGAGTCGTCGAAAATCCTGAACCTTAACATTCATGATCCCTTACACATGAGAGATGATGATCATTGATATTTCCCTGGACTGTGTGGTGTTTCAGAGACCACTATGGGGCACTCTCGTCAGGCTTCCGCGAC
>NW_023183962.1:0-171 GCF_002007445.2 Ailuropoda melanoleuca | reverse complement strand
AAGTGCTGTGTTCGTCGTGTTTCACTCATGGTACCAAAGCACCTTGATTCCTGTTCCACCTTCCAAAAGGCCATCGTGACTTCAAGGGCTTTCCCCTCATACTTGGTTTCTTGGATCTAAGGGCTGGATCCTCCCCAGGCCCCTACACTCAATGTGGAATCGGGGTCCCCA
>NW_023183961.1:0-1884 GCF_002007445.2 Ailuropoda melanoleuca | reverse complement strand
CTTTACAAACTCAGTTATAAACCTCACTGGGCAAAAAGCTATTTGCTTTCATGGCTTTTACTACAGATCAAGCTAGAATATTTGGCATGCCTCCTGACTCATTGTGTGAGCTCCTTTTTAGCTTTGTGGAACAAAAGTTAAATCTCACAATTTTCTCTTATTATTAAGAAAGAAAAACAGAATAACATCAACAANTTTTCATAGGCTGGTTATTTAAATAAGATGATTAGTTCTCTAACCAGTTACCAGTCAAAAGTGTCTCAAACCGAAGTATCACAGAATGTTAAATTATTGACTCAACTGCCTCAAAAAAAAAATATCAACTGTGCCAACACAATTCTTATTAAAACAAATATGTAGTTTTTTTCCTTTACAAACTCAGTTATAAACCTCACTGGGCAAAAAGCTATTTGCTTTCATGGCTTTTACTACAGATCAAGCTAGAATATTTGGCATGCCTCCTGACTCATTGTGTGAGCTCCTTTTTAGCTTTGTGGAACAAAAGTTAAATCTCACAATTTTCTCTTATTATTAAGAAAGAAAAACAGAATACCATCAACAGATAATTGCACACCCCTTTGGTAGACAGTCAATGCATGGAAGTTACTGAACACAAGTTATAAAAAGACTAAATGTGTTCCACTTTGACTATTAAAGGATGCACATGTAGGTTTTTCATTTATTCGTTTCCTGGTCCTGTTCATACAGATAGGCTCTCCTTCGAGGGCTCTGTAAGAACCAAAATATTTTGTGCAAAAGAGGCTATTTTTCCCGTTCTTTATCTTTCTCTCTCTCACACACACACACACACACACACACATAAAGAGAGAGAGAGAGATACTCAAGCAGAAATATCATTGACAGAAAACAGAGAAAAGACGAAATTTTGCAAAACAAAAGAATGAGAGCAAAACACATGATGCATCAAAAAATTTACCATAAAATGTAGTAATATAATACTAGTATAAAAATACATCCTACTGAATTCACAGAAGCTTCTTTGCTCAGAAAATAAGCTCTCCAGATTACCACACTTTTTCAAAAAATACATTTATTTTCACGGCAACTACTTTAAAAGTTCAGAAATGTACCAGAAGTTGAATCATTTCTTAAAAGCTTCTATTTAAAAAGAAAGGTGATGACATTTGTCCACATGTGTTTTTAAAGTAGCACTATGGAGCTACACAATTATAAAATAAAATAAAATGTATTAGCATTAGATTGAGTATAAAGTACAGAGACTCCAGTAACACTTACATGCCAGGTAATATGTCTAAAATACATTCTGAGAGACAATGATTCTAGGAGATTGTTGTTAAGTGTTATTTTACAAATCATCTGGGGTCAAATTAGTGTAAGATTAAAACATCTTCTAAAACAGTAAAGCAATGTGGTTTTCATTTCTCTCCCTCATGAATTGTATTGTCCCACAGCTATTTTGCCAAGGTAAGAAGTGGAGTAGGCAAGCGCCACCTCAACAATCATAAGATAGGATGTAGAAAAAGTTTCTTTTAGGTAGGTAGAGAAAGTAAAATGCCCACTTCTGGATCCTGAGAGATTGTGAGAAGAAAAACATAAGTTGAGTGGAGAGTGCAGTTGTATACATCCTCAAGACATAGGAGCGGTACCCAGATTGATACGGGACAGGCCAAGACTATGGAGAAGATAATTGTCACCATGGCCCAAACATATCTCAAAAAGATGCCGAGCTTCCAGGAGAAACATCTAGTATCAGGTACATACCACAGTCAATAAAACTCAGGGATGACTCTATGACATTAGAGGTGAGTAGTAGCTAGAGAGATTGGCAGGAGACAGTATTTCTGGCTCCTCACAAGATCTGTAGATTTTCAGGATCATGTGTCTCCGTGTGTCTTAGCTCAA
>NW_023183960.1:0-5981 GCF_002007445.2 Ailuropoda melanoleuca | reverse complement strand
CTGACCTATAATGCTATTTCTGTTGTACAGCACGATTTGTTCTAAGTGTCTCTTTCTGGCCCCTTTAATCCAGACTTACTGTCTACCCGGCTATCACTGAGCCAATGCCACAATTTATATTCCTTTTACTATGAGTTTTGATGTATGTCAGTACAACCACCCATACCTTGTTTTCTTCTCCAAGAAGGATTATCTTTTCAAATGTGGAGACTTTTAATGATCTCTGCCCTATCCTCCATAAATGGCAAGCTTGTAGTCTCTCTATGGGGGTGGTCTGAAATACCGTTTGGGAGTTAAATCTCTCTCTGACATTTGGGACCTGAAACTAACCCATACTATAGCCACTAGACACATGTGCACAATTTTATATTAATTAAAATTAAATACAGATATTCAGTTACTCAGTTGCAGCACCTATACTTCAAGTGGCCAGTGTCACCATATTGGAAAGCACAGATATAGAACATTTCCATCATCACAGAAACTTTCATCAGTTAATACTGTTTCAGACCCTTAACACAGGATGAAAAAAGATAGCTGATTTGCTTTTGAAGAAAACATTGAAACAATAAACCTAATAAGGCCTTCTGATTTTTCAGTGTTTTTTCTTATCCTCTACATTGGGATATCTTGAAAATCTCTACATGTAATGTCTTTGTTGCTGAATATAACTATTCTCATTCCAACAGATAAACAGTAGAAAAATAAAGGTGTACTGAGTAGAAAAAATCATAATAGCCTCAAGGGTAGGTTGGACCTCAGAGTTCCCATATGCAACTTTCTCACCTCTTTTTACCCTTCTGATACTTGAATCTGTGAGTAATTTGCAGGGTAAGTGATCTTTGTACATACCTAGTGATAAGAAACTCATTATCTTCTTGGGCTCTCTATTCATCTTGTAACAGCTATAAAACACAAGAAGGTCTATTATATGCATATAAATGAAAACAAAAGGAAGAATATGTGCTATTTCGGGTGTTAAAAATAACCAGGTTGGGCCCAAGATGGAGTCACCCATTCTAAGCCCCACTCCAGCAAACAAAAACTTTACCAAGTTTTACTGTTCTGCTCTCCAGAAAAGGAAACCCAGGTCAACCAATCAGCACTTGTCTACTTAGCACAAATGACCTCCTGGCTCCAAGACCTCCCTTTCCATATAAGGGAAGTAATTCTGCTCTAACCCATCAATGAATGCCCAGTATAACTTTCTTATTCTTGCTCACTTTGGACTGTAAAACCTTCTTGAATTGTACAACTTGGAGCTCCTTTCTATCTGCTAGACTANCAATGAATGCCCAGTATAACTTTCTTATTCTTGCTCACTTTGGACTGTAAAACCTTCTTGAATTGTACAACTCCTTGGAGCTCCTTTCTATCTGCTAGACTGGATGTTCTCAATTCATAAATTGCTGAATAAAGCCCATAAGGTCATTACAACTTACTCAGTTGAATTTTGTTCTTTAACAGGGGTTTAATAAAAAGTGTTGCATGACCCAAACCTGCAATTATGAGACCTGAATCATAGTAAAAACTGGAGACATGTGTCCAGTCTGAGTCATCATATTAATGGGTGTGGAGGTGGTTACACAGAGTAGAGGTGAAGTCTCTATGTGCACGGGAGGCAGGAACTCCAGGACTACGGGAAGATGAATTAGAAAGTCAGACCAGGGAATGCAGGAGGCACTCTAGCCCAGCCATGGATTCTGTGGGCTACTAGCTGAGAAGGAGCTTTCAAGCACACCTTGAATGATTTCGTCTGGAAGGGCCATTTATAATTCAAAGGATGAAGAAGAGGCATCAAGATATGGAATTTGTCCAAGCATTTTAATGAAGTTTTTCTAACTCCTATTTTGTGACAGACTCCAGATACAAATCTCAGGTAAGGTGGACTGCCTATCATTCACAACAACGGAAAAATACTGAGAAATTACGACCCAAGACTGNCTCCTATTTTGTGACAGACTCCAGATACAAATCTCAGGTAAGGTGGACTGCCTATCATTCACAACAACGGAATAATACTGAGAAATTACGATCCAAGACTGGANGAACACAAGCAGGGGGAGTGGGAGAGGAAGAAGCAGGCTCATAGCAGAGGAGCCTGACGTGGGGCTCGATCCCACAACGCCGGGATCACGCCCTGAGCCAAAGGCAGACGCTTAACGTCTGTGCCACCCAGGCGCCCCCAAGACTGGACTTTTAAACATATGTATCCTGTTCCCAAGTCCCAGGTATTTAAAACCATGTTACAATAGAGAAGGGGGGAGAAAGGTGTTCCATTGTATTAATCTAATCTATGGTGCTAACTAATAATGAGGAGTTTAAAGGAGAATGCATAAGAGGTTGAAAATATGTTGGGTTTGGGGTGCCTGGGTGGCTCAGTCGGTTGGTCGTGCAGGTCATGATCTCAGGGTTGTGAGATCAAGCCCCACGTTGGGCTCTTTGCTCAGCGGGGAGTCTGCTTCTCGTCTTCTCCTTCGGCCCCTCCTCCATGCCTGCTCTCTCCTTCTCTCTCACAGATAAAAAAATAAATAAAAACTTAAAAAAAAAAAGAAAGAAAGAAAACAGATTGGGTTTTCACTATGGGTCACATTTTTGGAAACGCCATGTCACTATCCCTTATGATAACCATTAGAGACGATGATTATCAGCCCCACTGGGAAGGGTAGAAACGTAAAGCTTAGCTAGTTAAGTAGCTGAGCTCACACTCAGATATGTATCTGGCTGATTTTACAGTCTTCTGCTTCTCTCATTACAATATGATGTCAAAAACATGAATCTCCCCATTACTCACATTCTAATCGGTCTAATGTTCTAGACTGGCAAAAATACTCAGTTTCTGAAAATCGTCCCCCTTATTTAGTTTCTGTTTGGCTATTAATCATAACACTAATAGCTAGCATTTACTAAGTGTTAACTTCATTTCAAGCACTTTGTATGAATTGCCTCATTTAATTTTCTCAATAACACTATGAGGTATGTAATATAATTTTCATAACTTTCCAAATAGGGAAAATCTAAGTTAGTAAATTTCCTAAGTTTACATTGCTACTAAATGGCCTAAGTCTCTCTAACTTCATAACATTAAGAGCCCACGCTGTGATCAATTTACCCTATATTTATTCTTAGAAAACAATACTGCTCAATTAACAAAAACATTCCATCATCACAACACTCAGGAGATTCAGGATATTGCTATTATCTGCTTCTTGTTCCTCTAGGTAAGATGTTCCTATACAAAATTATTTTTAAGGGCAAAAGGGAGCTCACGTGTAATAAGTTATATTAAAACGAACAAATACCTAATTTGGTGCCCAAGCAACCCTCAGTACAGAAATATCTGTCTTAAAATTTTAATCACTGGTTCTACAAAGAATTATCTTCTAATGAGAAAACTCCACAAGAACAGAGCCATCATCAGAGATAGAATTGGTATGCAAGGCAGCCACTCACCTAGCGGCATATACAAAATCTCACTTCTATCCTTGATTAAGCAGGTGCTCTTTAAACCAAGTTCTGCATTTTAATTGTAAATATTTTTGTGATAACAATATGAAACCACTCCTAAAAGCATGTAGCAGTGAGTAGCGATCTAGCATCCACCCCTGGCCTGTCTTCATGAAATACAAATACAAAAAAAAAAAAAAGAAAAAAAAAGGAAAAAAAATAAAATCCAGCATTTTCAGATGATTGAGCATCTTCTGTTAAACACAAAACACAATGAACTACACGTGAAAAAAAAATTTACAGAGTTTGTTGTAACACAATTGGATGGGAAGTTTTCAGTTTGGATGGGAAGGGGTTTTGGTTTTTTTTTTTTTTAAAGACTTTATTTATTTATTTACTTATTTATTCATTCATTTATTTATTTATGGGGTGGAGGGACAGAGGGGGAGGGAGAGGGAGAGAATCTCAAGCAGACTCTGCGATGAGCACAGAGCCCAACTTAGGGCTCAATCCCATGACCCTGAGATCATGACCTGAGCCAAAACCAAGAGTCAGATGCTTCACTGAAAGAGCCACCCAGGTGCCCCTGGATGGGAAGTTTTTAAATGATGCTTTGTTATTAATCTAAACAAGTAGTAAAGGCCATCAGCCAATCACTTGTCAGCAATTTTTAACTCTGTGGCTCAGCTGCCTTTAAATTTTTGCAATGGGATCTAGGAAATCCCAACATTAGGCTGGGTCGCAACATAAAAAAAGCTGCTGAGGCCAGTAATATTCACACATGAGATCACCGTGTCAATATAATTTCATTCCAAAAAGAGCTGGCTTTTTTGGCAAGAAAAATAAATAAATAAAAGGGTCAGGGTACAGATAAGACTTGGACAGATTTCCTAAGAACACTCTAGCCGTTCTTCCTTTGGTCTGTATTTGGGCTCACAGACAGGGAAAGGTCCTTCGATTATGTGAGACCTGCAAGTAACTGGAGATTTCTGCAAACCCTTGGAAGTGAATTAGCGAAGGGGCTGGCTCTAATTCCTAAAGTCAGATGGAGAAAGATAAAATAGATGAGAAATAAAAGGGATGCTGAAACTTTAATTTCACACATGTGAACACTTTTGGCAAGGGGGGTCTACATGCAATTGATGCATTGGTATTTTTAGACAAAGAGAGTGATTGAAAATATTCCAGATAAATCAATACAATGACTGATTGAAATGAGTCTCTGCGCACAGGGAGGTTGGTAAGTGGCAACGTGCTGATATTAGAGTTTGGGCAACGAGCTTTGATAGAATGGTGAACTCCTAAGATGTGGGGAGATATTAAGATTCACAGCAACTTCAACGCGATGTCCGAAAGAAGGCAGGGCATCTGATCCTGGGAGAGCAATATGCACATCCAAAGATAAAACCAGTGCCAAGGGCCCTATCTCAAATCTCCGGGAACATCTTTTTCATAGATGTGCTTGTGTAGCCAAAAGCCCCCACTCCCTGCAGCTACAAATCAGGAGTGTGTTCAGACTGCCATCCTTAGCTCCTATGATTGATCAGGGAGATGTTGAAATAAATTAACTGTATTGAATTGCATTAGAGCTCAGGGAATGAAAAGCATGTGCTTGTTTCTATTCCTTTTGTATTCCTTTTCAAACAAGGAAGCACTCTATAAACATTAATTAAGTCTTTCCCATAACCCGTTGAGATTGTGCTAAAGATACACTTTTTTTGCTAACTGCTTTAAACTTAGGATCCTATGACATTATATGATTTGTCCAAGAATGAGAGGACCCAGAATGCAGCCCTCTTTGTTCTTCTTCTAATGCTCTTGGAAAAGTAAATATCACATGCTAGTTAGAAGCCAGCTAAGTCTCCGGAGATGGACAAGAATAGGTCCAATTGCTATACTTCAAATTACTGGATTTTTTTTTACTAGGAGCAGTGTATGCAATCTCTTTAAAACGCAAGATTAACTGGTGGGTACGAGTATTTTTCCATCATAAGCTATGGAAACAAAGATTTAATGGTTGACATGGTGAAGCAGTAATCAAGTTCTTCCTATGTGGGTGTGATCATTAGCTGATATCACAGATTAGGAAAAGGGCCACTAATCCAGGTTATATTAGTTAATACCATGTATCCTGTTTGTCACTTCACCTATTATTAGCTAGATCCTTTAACAAGTAATTTGCATATTTTAGCTCAAACCTTCTTAACATCCTGATAAACTGGAAGGTATTCTCATTTCACAGACAGGAAAAGCTGAGAGAGTCAAGCATAAACATACATGTCCGCTGAAGAATCGTAAATAGAGTCAGGACTTGACTCCTTGCCTCTGTGACTTCACTAACAATATGTCTTCACTAACAATACTCAGATAAAAATCATATATTCATACTCTACACCAACTTGGCAAGTTCAGGAATCCAATTTTCTACAAACCGCCGGAGTTAGCGTCTCTCAGACATTTTAGGTAAGCAGGGGCAGAAGGGAAGGAAACACATCTATTAAGCCTCCACCATCTGCCTGGCGAAGTGTGAGGTG
>NW_023183959.1:0-1590 GCF_002007445.2 Ailuropoda melanoleuca | reverse complement strand
ACAGTACAGTTGACCCTTGAACAACACTAGTTTGAATTTCACGGGTCCACTTATATGTGAATTTTTTTTTTGTAGTACAGTCCTGTAAATGCATTTTTCTCTTATGATTTTCTTAATAGCACTTTCNTTCTTAATAGCACTTTTTTTTCTCTAGCTTATTTTATTCTAAGAATACAAAATATATGCTAATTTTATTGGTAAGGCTTCTGGTCTGCAGTAGGCTATTAGTAGTTAAGTTTTGGGGGAGTCCAAAGTAATCTGTAAATTTTTTATTATGTAGGGGTCAGCACCCTTCACGCCTTTTTGTTCGAGGGTCAACTATAGTTCTTATCCTTTATAATCAACAAGTAATTTGTGTGATTCCTTTGAGACTGTGTGCCTATCTTACTCCTCAAAAACTTTTACCCACTTGTTTTGTTTCCTGTTGATGATCACTGCCTGAATTATAATCACATTCTAGCATCAACATGGTGACTTTATAATTCTTTTCTTCTTTGGTACCACTTACAGATCCTTTTAATTTTGTCCCCCCCCCCCAATGTGTTATAACTCATCACTATGCTCAAATTGTACTGAAGTTGCCCGTAGAAGCACTGCCTTTGTCTCCTTTGTTCCCCTTGCTTTCTAGAATGAGATGTCCCAAGATTACCTTGCACTTTCCCAGTCAGTTACCTGAAGTCATTTGCTTCTCCAAGGAAGCCTGGATCCCTTTACACGGGAATTGTTTTTAGGAACCAGGACTGGGGTTTTAGGTATGCTCATTGCCACTATAGCAACTTTGTTACTAGCCCAGGAGTCAGCAAACTATGGCCTGTGGGTCTTGTCCCACCTGTGGCCTATTTTTGTATAGCCTCTGAGCTAAGAATGATCTTAAAGTTTTTAAAGATCAAAATACCAATGACATTTTTCAAAGAACTGGAACAAACGGCCCTTAAATTTGTGTGGAACTACAAAAGGCCCTGAATCGCCAAGAAAATGTTGAAAAGGAAAAACAAAGCTGGTGGGGGGGTCACGTTGCTGGATTTCAAGCTATACTACAAAGCTGTGATCACAAAGACAGCATGGTAAGGGCACAAAAACAAACACATAGACCAATGGAACAGAATAGAGAACCCAGAAATGGACCCTCGGTTCTTTGGGCAACTAACCTTCGACAAAGCAGGAAAAAACATCCAGTGGAAAAAAAAAGACAGTCTCTTCAATAAACAGTACTGGGAAAGTTGGACAGCTAAATGCAAAAGAATGAAACTTGACCACTCTCTCACACCATACACANTCTCACACCATAAACAAAGATAAACTCCAAATGGATGAAAGACCTTGATGTGAGACAGGAATCCGTCAAAATCCTAGAGGAGAACATAGGCTGCAACCTCTTTGACATCAGCCACAGCAACTTTTTTCATGACACATCTCCAACGGCAAGAGAAATAAAGGAAAAATGAACTTGTGGGACTTCATCAAGATAAAAAGGTTCTACACAGCCAAGGAAACAGTCCAAAAAACTAAAAGGCAGCCCACGAAATGGAAGAAGATATTTGCAAATGACACTACAGATAAAAGACTGGTATCCAAGATCTACAAAGAACT
>NW_023183958.1:0-607 GCF_002007445.2 Ailuropoda melanoleuca | reverse complement strand
TGGAAGCCTTTCCCTTAAGATCAGGAACACGACAAGGATGCCCACTCTCGCCACTATTATTCAACGTAGTATTAGAAGTCCTTGCGGGAATCGGGTTAAGATGGCGGAGGAGTAGGGGACCCCTTTCTCAGCCGGTCCCCTGAGTTAAGCTGGATAAGTACCAGACCAGCAGGAATATCCACGGAATCAGCCTGAGACGCAGGAAGATACATCTGGATCTCTACAAATGAACATCTCCAGCACTGAGTATCGAGGTACGAAGCGGGGAGCCGTGAAACCGCGCACAGATATCGGAAGCTAAACAGAAGGGGGAGGGAGCCGCCGTGTCAGGGCGCCGGGAAGCGGTAGCCACCTGCAAGGGGGAGCGGACAGACCGCGGACCCGCATGCTTGAGACAGCAGTCTGAGAAGGGAGCTCCGTGAGCGCACGNGAGCGCACGCGGGACGGCTGGCGGTTGGCGGGCCACCTGCACGGGGGAGCAGGCGGACTTGCGGACGGCACCTGCGAGACAACAGACTTAGAATGCGAGCTCCAGTAGCGCGCGCGCAGGGCGGCTGGCGGGCCACCTGCACCAGGGAGCGGGCGGACCGCGGACCCGCACTCTGGA
>NW_023183957.1:0-797 GCF_002007445.2 Ailuropoda melanoleuca | reverse complement strand
AAGCTAGACAGAACCCAGAAGTTAGTCTTTTTAAATTCAATTCAGATTAATAAGGTTGTTTTGAATCCACTGTATTTATCTCAGCTTTAGTTAACCTACTTGTTTTTATTTGATGAATTTATTATCTAAAAACGTGTTTCTATCCAAATGCACACCTTTACCAAACAACAAAAGTGCTCAAAGGAGGTGAGGTTCTGTTCATTTGGATCCTGTGTCAAACAAAGGAAGCAGAGTGGGTGACATAAATGTGTGTGTGACTAAGGTCCTCAGCAATATTCATACGAAGGAGAGAAATAGGTTTCTGAGGCATGTCTGATTTTATAGAGTGTATTGTAGGGACGCCTACACGTGTGGGACCAAAATCAGAAACAGGAGTGGAGAGAGCCCAGGGGCTTGTCAAGAGAGACCGAAACTTAAAGCCCAGGAATTACAAAGCAAAGATGCCCCAGGGGTGCCCGGCGGGTTCAGCTGGAAGAGCATCCAAGTCTACCTCTCAGTGCCCTGAGTTCCAGCCCCACACTGGGTTTTAAATAAAGAAAACTTATTTTTTAATTAAAAAAAAGAAAAGATGCCATAAAGACATGTGAGAGAAAGGCTAGCCTCATCTGTTCCTTCTTGAGCCATATGAGGACAAGGGTGGCCAAGCACATAGGAATAAATATGGAATAAAAACTAGATCAAGGGCCTGATGTGGGTACTGTAATGAGGCGATTGGGGAAATAACGGTACAGTGAGTGTGCGGTTCCTGAATCTGGAGGAACCCCAGCACCCACACTGGCTGCCCATCTCTCTCTGCA
>NW_023183956.1:0-775 GCF_002007445.2 Ailuropoda melanoleuca | reverse complement strand
GTTGAGGCACTGACCATATCAGAAAGGTCATAAACCAATGAACCAAAAAGAGATAATCCCTTATACCCTCTATCTGTCCATTACAATTTTGCCATCACTTTACCCAAGGGAAAAAAAATCTTTTAAGACCTAAATGTGAGACCTGAAACCATAAAAATCCTAGAAGAGAGCACACGCAATAATTCCTCTGACATCATCCACAGCAACATTTTTCTAGATATATCTCCTGAGGCAAGGGAAATAAGAGCAAAAATAAACTATCGGGACTACAGCAAAATAAAAAGCTTCTGCGCAGTGAATGAAACAATCAACAAATTTAAAAGGCAACCTACCGAATGGGAGACAATATTTGCAAATGATGTATCTAATAAAGGGATAATATCCAAATTATATAAAGAACTGATACAAATCAACACTCAAAAACCAAATAATCCAGTTAAGAAATGGGCAGAAGACACGAACAGACACTTCTCCAAAGAAGACATCCAGATGGCCAACAGACACATGAAAAGATGCTCAACATCACTCATCGTCAGGGAAATGCAAANGTCAGGGAAATGCAAATAAAAACTACGATGAGATGTCACCTCACACTTGTCAGAATGGCTAAAATAAAAAATACAAGAAACAACAAGTGTTGGCAAGGATGTAGAGAAATAGGAACCCTCTTACAATGCTGGTGGGAATGCAAGCTGGTGCAGCTGCTGTGGAAAACAGTATGGAGGTTCCTCAAAAAGTTAAAAATAAAACTATTCTATAATCCAGTAATTGCACT
>NW_023183955.1:0-1928 GCF_002007445.2 Ailuropoda melanoleuca | reverse complement strand
AAAGAAGTGAAAGACCTGAACTCTGAAAACTATAGACTACTGATGAAAGAAACTGAAGACGACACGAAGAAGTGGAAAGAATTCCATGCTCATGGATTGGAAGAATAAATATTGTCGAAATGTCTATACTAGCCAAAGCAGTCTACAGATTTAATGCAATCCCTATCAAAATATGGACAGCATTTTTCATAGCACTAGAACAAACAATCCTAAAATGTATATGGAACCACAAAATACCCCAAGAGGCCAAACCAATTTTAAAAAAGAAAAGCAAAGCTGGAGGTANATTTTAAAAAAGAAAAGCAAAGCTGGAGGTATCACAGTTCCAGACTTCAGGCTATATTACAAAGCTGTAGTCATCAAAACAGTATGGTACTGGCACAAAAAATAGATACATAGATCAATAGGATATAAAACCCAGAAATAAGCCCACACTTATATAGTCAATTAATCTTCAACAAAGCAGGACAGAACATCAAATAGGACAAAGACAGTCTTTTCAACAAATGGTGTTGGGAAAACTGGACAGCTACATGGAAAAGAATGAAACTGTATCGCTTTCTTACACCATATACAAAAATAAACTCAAAACAGATTAAAGACCTGAATGTGAGACCTGAAGCCATAAAAATCCTGAAATACAGCACAGGCAGTAATGTCTCTGACATTGATCACAACAACTTTTTTTTAGATATGTCTTTTGAGGGCAGGGAAATAAAAGCAAAAATAAACTATTAGGATACACCCAAATAAAAAGCTTCTGCACAGCAAAGGAAACAATCAATGAAACTAAAGGGCAATCTACTGAATGGGAGAAGGAATTTCCAAATAACATATCCAATAAAGGGACAGTATCCAAAATCTATAAAGAACGTATATAAACTCATCAACCTAAAACCAAATAATCTAATTAAAGTGGGCAGAAGATATGAATAGACATTTCTCCAAAGAAGACATACAGAATAGCCAACAGACACATGAAAAGATGCTCAACATCATTCATCATCAGGAAAATGCAAGTCAAAACCACAANCATCATTCATCATCAGGAAAATGCAAATCAAAACCACAATGAGATATCAACTAACACCTATCAGAGTGGCTAAAATCAAAAACACAAGAAACAAGTGCTGGTGAGGATGTGGAGAAAAAGGAATCTTCTTGTACTGTTGGTGTGAATATAAACCGGATCAGCCACTGTGGAAAACAGTATGGAAGTTCTTCAAAAAGTTAAAAATGGAACTATCCTACACCCAGTAATTGCACTACTTGGTATTTACCCCCAAAATATAAAAACACTAATTCAAAGGCATACATGTATCCCTATGTTTATAGCAGCATTATTTACAACAGCCAAATTATGGACACAGCCCAAGTGTCCATCAATAGATGGATGGATAAAGATAGTGTGGTGTATATATATACAAGGAAATATTTCAGCCATAAAAAGAATGAAATCTTGCCATTTGCAATGACACGATGGAGCTAGAGTGTGTTATGCTAAGTGAAATAAGTCAGTCAGAGAAAGACAAATACCATATGATTTCACTCATATGTAGAATTTAAGAAACAAAACGAATGAGCAAAGGGGGAAAAAGAGAGGGACAAGCCAAAAAACAGAGTCAACTATAAAGAACAAACTGATGGTTACCAAAGGGAAGGTTGGTAGAGGATGGGTAAATTAGGTGATGGGGATTAAGGAGTGCACTTGTTATGATGACCACGGGGTGATGCACAAAATTGTTGAGTTACTATACTGTACACCTGGAGCTAATATAACACTGTATGTTAACCATGCTAGAATTAAATTAATAAAAATAAATAAAAATCAGGAATAAATTTTAAAATGTCCTTTGGTCTGGATAGTTAATTTAAAGAAAAATGTACCACTACAAGTAAGAAAAGAGTTAAAGTTCCCTCAACTCACT
>NW_023183954.1:331-511 GCF_002007445.2 Ailuropoda melanoleuca | reverse complement strand
TAATGAGAACTAATACTTAAAGTGCTATTTCAAATGAGAAATGAGATAAGTTTTCTTTCTGATAAGAAAGTTGGTTAAGAGTTTGCCTTCAGGGGCGCCTGGGTGACACAGCAGTTGAGCGTCTGCCTTCGGCTCAGGGCGTGATCCCGGTGTTATGGGATCGAGCCCCACATCAGGCTC
>NW_023183954.1:0-201 GCF_002007445.2 Ailuropoda melanoleuca | reverse complement strand
AGTCTGCCTTCAGCTCAGGTCATGATCCCAGAGTCCCAGGACCTAGCCCCCATCAGGTTCCCTGCTCAGCGGGGAGTCTGCTTCTCCCTCTCTCTGCCCTTCTTGCCACTCTCGTGCACGCGCATGCGCGCTCTCTCTCTCACACACACAAATAAATAAATAAAATCTTTAAAAAAAAAGATATGACACTAAATAACATTG
>NW_023183953.1:0-572 GCF_002007445.2 Ailuropoda melanoleuca | reverse complement strand
TCTGTAAAGGGATGGAGCTTAGGTATTCATGTTTTTTAGCAAAAATCCTTAGGTGACTGTGATGACCAGTGGGCTTTCACGACTATTGCTCTCAACTAGTGGTTCTCAGTGCGGCTCCCAGAAGAGCTGCAGCAGCACCTGGAGCTTGTCCAAAATGCAAATTCTCAGGCCCTTCTCCGGNCCAAAATGCAAATTCTCAGGCCCTTCTCCGGATCTGCTTAATCAGAAATGGGGGTGGAGAACAGCAAGTTTATGTCTTAAGCCCTCCAGGTAATTCTGATGCACATTAAAGTTTGAGAACCACTGATATAATCAACGGCAGCAAATTTAATGGATAAAAACTCATCCAAAGTACTTGCTCAACATGTGGGTTTTGTTTGTCAATACTCTCGGAACTTTCCACTAAAAAACAGTTAATTTTACTGTTGTAAACCATAATTTAATCTGAAAAATGACCCCAAAATGTCAATTTGAGCTCTATCCTTAGAGATTCTGAATAACGGGTTGGAGTTGGGGGTTAACAAACTACATTTTTAAAGCATCTGGAAGACCCTGTTCCAGAGGACCAAACT
>NW_023183952.1:10089-14006 GCF_002007445.2 Ailuropoda melanoleuca | reverse complement strand
TCCTGCACAATTCACTCTCTCCTCATTTGGTAGAAGCTCATCTGATATTGACACATTTATAAATTTCCACTTTTTAGAAGATTCCAGAATTTTCTAGCAGAAACAACAGATCTATAATATCCTAGTTTATGCTTTCCATATCCTAAATGAATTTTATAGTTTAAAAAAGATGCATATCTACTCCTAGGTGACTGTTTAAATAGATGCAAACCTTTGCAACAAAGGTTTCAGGCCTCATTGCTTCCAGAACCAGAAGGTAATACGTATGAAACCATTCAGCTTTAGCCAGCTGCTGCTTTGAGGTATTCTGAGCCCTGTGTTGCTACCTCTGATCACCTTAAAGGGAAAGCTAAAAATCAAAGTCTTTACGTGAAGCATAACTTTAAATTTTATTGAGTAGTTCAAATTAAAAATAAAATAAATTGCTGGCCAAGAAAATACATCTGCAGGCAGAATTTGGCCTATAGGCCTCCAGTTTTCAGTCTCTGCTTTACATTTTATAATTAGTTCACTTTCTCCCTTGGATTTCTAGGGGCACAGTAGTAGGAAAGAGACTCTGGATATCCTCAGGACAAAGTCAACAGGCCAGACCTAGAGCCAACTTCCATTTTTCCATTACAACAAAATGATGCAAAAGATGAGAGAAAGTCAGACTTAGAAAGAGATACAAAGAGAGGGATCAGTGAAGATCCTGGGTGCCTCTCTTTCCACTTTTATCTCTTTTTTTCTCTTTTTAACTTTTTAATTTTTTTTAATAGATTTTATTCTTTGGAGCAATTTTAGGTTCACAGCAAAATTGAGTGTGAAGTACAAAGAGTTCCCATAGGCCCCCTGTCCTCACACAGCCTTGCCCACTCTCAACGTCCAGGACCAGAGTGGCACAGTTGTTACAGTCAGTGAATCTATACTGACTCATCGCTAATCCACAGTTTACACCACTGTTCACTCTCAGTGATAGACATTTTGTGGTTTAGACAAATGTATAATGACATGTATCCAACCTTGTAAGAGCGTGGAGAGTATTTTCATTGCCCTAAAAATCCTCTGTGCTCCACCCATTCATCCCTCCCTCCCCTAACTCCTGGCAACCACTGATTTTTTTACTGTCTCCATAGTCTTGCCTTTTCCAGACTATCATATGATTGGAATCATATAGTATATTGCCTTTGCAAACTGGCTTCTTTTGCTTAGTAATAGGTATTTTAGGTTCCCCCATGTCTTTTCATGGCTTGGTAAGTCATTTCTTTTTAGCCATGAATAATATTCCATTGTGTTGATGGACCAGAGTTTATCCATTTGCCTACTGAAGGATACCTTGGTTCCTTCCAAATGATGGCAATGATAAATAAAGCTGCTGTGAACATCTGGCACAGGTTTTTGTATAGACATAGGCCTTCAGCCCCTCTGAGTAAATAGCAAGGAGTAAGATTGCTGGATCCTGAGTATGCTTGGCTTTGTAAAAAACCAGCAAACTGGCCTCCAAAGTGGCTAGCCCCGTTTTGTATTCGCCCCAGAAATAAGAGTTCCTGTTGCTCCACGTCACTTACCTCTTTTAATTCCTGATAGAACTTGTTTGACCGATGGAAATGTGCAAAGTGTCTTGGAACACGAATTTCTTTCTCAGGGGCCTGAGCCTCAGAATGCCTGAGGGAAGGAGAGCTCTTCCTCCGTCTCTTGTGTATTTGCTAATTTTCAGAGTTGGACATTGCCTGGCAGAGCAGCTTCTCACGGGGCTCTGGTCATAGGCACAGGTCCTCCTGAGTTCACGCCCTGCANTGAGTTCATGCCCTGCGTTCTCGTTGAGAGAAATCCCCTTCCTCACTGCTATTCCTGGATGTGGAACAGCATCATTGTTAAAGATTTTCCTCTCAGGCTTTTAAAATAAACCAAACTCTAGTCTGAGAGCTAAGTTGAGATCTAGATAAAATTAGAAAGTCCTGGAACCTAGCTGGCAATACACTTCACTTCTGTGACTCTTTTCTTAGGCAGCTGAGATCAGGAACAGGCAGAAGGCAACCTTATTGCCCCCCATTGTATGTTCAAATTTACCACTTGGATGAATCCTTGGTCAGGAATCATGCTCGGATAATTACAAAATTTCCCCATCACTCTCCATTCCCCAAACACTCTCAAAAAAAAAGAATTAAAATTTCCATTCCAGTGCAACAAGCAAAGCTCCAAATTCTTACCTGGTAGCAGAGTTTCTCAGCCCCCAGCCGGGCACTGCTTTGAGCCTTTTAGTTTCACTGAATCCCGTGAAGAGGGAGGGGAGCCCTGCAGACTATTCTCAGTTTACCGATACTCATTAGCTGATTTATCCCTCCAGGCTTAGGACCAGAGGGTGGCAGGCAGGTGAAAAACGCACAGTCTCATGTGGCTGGTACTGCTGTAATTTGGCATCGGGACCCCGCACACTTGCAGGTTGTTCAAAACCATCTCTTTCTCTTGGAGGCATTTTTCCCCCCTGGTGAGGTGCCTTTGTCTGTTTCTCAGAAATTCCCTTCTAGTAATCTCCAACTGCCCTTAGAGAGATATTTCTCTTCACCCAGTCTCACAGGANCTCTTCACCCAGTCTCTCAGGATTCCCTCCCCGAGGCTCTGGAGTCAGACCATAGGAGCTGCAGTCACTAGTTATGAGTAAATTACCCAAACCCGTGTACCTCAGTTTTCCCACCCTCAGAACAGGATGATAGTAGAATTGACCTCACGGGGCTCTGAGAAGAATTTAATAGAATTATCAATGTAAAGTGTCAAGACTAGAGCTCAGTATATAATAAGATCTAGTTATAAATATTATTGTTAGGTTAGTACCCGTAGTTTGAAGACAGTTTCTAGAAGATAATTACCAAAGACACACATTCAACATCAAAGAAGGTAGTGAAGAGGGGATATCTCTAGAGAAATAAGAAGTACGTTATTTTTTTTTTTTGTATTTATTTAGTTGAGAGAGAGAGAGAGATTAAGTGTGTGAGCAGGAGGAGAGGGAGAGAATTTTCAAGCACTCTGAAGCGGGGCTGGATCTCACAACCCTGACACCATGACCTAAGCCAAAATCAAGAGTAGGATGGATGCTCAACCAACAGCCACCGAAGTTCCTCAAGACGTATGTTCTAAAGTGACAGGTGATGTCAAAGTGAAGTAGAAAAACCCTGGGCTCACCTCCAGGAACCCTGGGTCCTAGTTCTGGATCTACTATGCACTGCTGTGTTCTTAAAAACGCAACAGAACCTCTCTGTTCTGCACGTCAACTTCTTTGCTAAACATGGTGTAAGTTCATCTCTTAATTTTCCTAGTTCGATATTGGCCAAATTGGATAATCCTTAGTTTCTTCATCTTTAAAATGGAATTATCAGCCCAGCCCACCAGAATTTTGGTAAAGTTCAAATGAGACACTATGTAAATGAACCCACCGTAAACTTTCATTCATTCAATCATTCAGTCATTCGCTCAGCAAACATTTATTGACCAGCACATTGCCACATGCTACGAAACTGTCAACTATTGTTAACACCACCATGAAGGAACTAGGTAATCTAGTCCTAAAACTCTTGGAATCAAATTGTAAAAAAAAAAAAAAAAAAAAGGAAATCCCTCCCATTGCCCATGGCTGCTTTGTACCTGCTAACATAGAGGTGAACCTGCCACTGAGGACCTGAACATTTCAATGTATCCAGTTTTAAATAACTTCAATAGCTACACTTGGCTAGTGGCTACGCTATTAGATAGTACAGAATTCTAGGACCCTAAGCAAAGGGTGACGCAGGAAGAAAGGAAAAGAAAAATGCATGCCATGGAGTCTAATTTGGGAGATATATTTGCCACTTGGTGAGAGAGGATCTTTGACTGCAGATATTCAGTTTTATAGTTTTTTAATATTGCACCCTGGATAATCATGATTTGTCTGCATAAGACTCCAG
>NW_023183952.1:0-3109 GCF_002007445.2 Ailuropoda melanoleuca | reverse complement strand
TCTTGTGTATTTGCTAATTTTCAGAGTTAGACATTGCCTGGCAGAGCAGCTTTTCACGGGGTTCTGGTCATAGGCACAGGTCCTCCTGAGTTCATGCCCTGCGTTCTCGTTGAGAGAAATCCCCTTCCTCACTGCTATTCCTGGATGTGGAACAGCATCATTGTTAAAGATTTTCCTCTCAGGCTTTTAAAATGGCCCAAACTCTAGTCTGAGAGCTAAGCAAAGATTTTCCTCTCAGGCTTTTAAAATAAACCAAACTCTAGTCTGAGAGCTAAGTTGAGATCTAGATAAAATTAGAAAGTCCTGGAACCTAGCTGGCAATACACTTCACTTCTGTGACTCTTTTCTTAGGCAGCTGAGATCAGGAACAGGCAGAAGGCAACCTTATTGCCCCCCATTGTATGTTCAAATTTACCACTTGGATGAATCCTTGGTCAGGAATCATGCTCGGATAATTACAAAATTTCCCCATCACTCTCCATTCCCCAAACACTCTCAAAAAAAAAGAATTAAAATTTCCATTCCAGTGCAACAAGCAAAGCTCCAAATTCTTACCTGGTAGCAGAGTTTCTCAGCCCCCAGCCGGGCACTGCTTTGAGCCTTTTAGTTTCACTGAATCCCGTGAAGAGGGAGGGGAGCCCTGCAGACTATTCTCAGTTTACCGATACTCATTAGCTGATTTATCCCTCCAGGCTTAGGACCAGAGGGTGGCAGGCAGGTGAAAAACGCACAGTCTCATGTGGCTGGTACTGCTGTAATTTGGCATCGGGACCCCGCACACTTGCAGGTTGTTCAAAACCATCTCTTTCTCTTGGAGGCATTTTTCCCCCCTGGTGAGGTGCCTTTGTCTGTTTCTCAGAAATTCCCTTCTAGTAATCTCCAACTGCCCTTAGAGAGATATTTCTCTTCACCCAGTCTCTCAGGATTCCCTCCCCGAGGCTCTGGAGTCAGACCATAGGAGCTGCAGTCACTAGTTATGAGTAAATTACCCAAACCCGTGTACCTCAGTTTTCCCACCCTCAGAACAGGATGATAGTAGAATTGACCTCACGGGGCTCTGAGAAGAATTTAATAGAATTATCAATGTAAAGTGTCAAGACTAGAGCTCAGTATATAATAAGATCTAGTTATAAATATTATTGTTAGGTTAGTACCCGTAGTTTGAAGACAGTTTCTAGAAGATAATTACCAAAGACACAAATTCAACATCAAAGAAGGTAGTGAAGAGGGGATATCTCTAGAGAAATAAGAAGTACGTTCTTCTTCTTTTTTTTTTTTTTTTTGTATTTATTTAGTTGAGAGAGAGAGAGATTAAGTGTGTGAGCAGGAGGAGAGGGAGAGAATTTTCAAGCACTCTGAAGCAGGGCTGGATCTCACAACCCTGACACCACGACCTAAGCCCAAATCAAGAGTAGGATGGATGCTCAACCAACAGCCACCGAAGTTCCTCAAGACGTATGTTCTAAAGTGACAGGTGATGTCAAAGTGAAGTAGAAAAACCCTGGGCTCACCTCCAGGAACCCTGGGTCCTAGTTCTGGATCTACTATGCACTGCTGTGTTCTTAAAAACGCAACAGAACCTCTCTGTTCTGCACGTCAACTTCTTTGCTAAACATGGTGTAAGTTCATCTCTTAATTTTCCTAGTTCGATATTGGCCAAATTGGATAATCCTTAGTTTCTTCATCTTTAAAATGGAATTATCAGCCCAGCCCACCAGAATTTTGGTAAAGTTCAAATGAGACACTATGTAAATGAACCCACCGTAAACTTTCATTCATTCAATCATCAGTCATTCGCTCAGCAAACATTTATTGACCAGCACATTCCCACATGCTACGAAACTGTCAACTTTTGTTAACACCACCATGAAGGAACTAGGTAATCTAGTCCTAAAACTCTTGGAATCAAATTGTAANAAAAAAAAAAAAAAAAAAAAAAAAAGGAAATCCCTCCCATTGCCCGTGGCTGCTTTGTACCTGCTAACATAGAGGTGAACCTGCCACTGAGGACCTGAACATTTCAATGTATCCAATTTTAAATAACTTAAATAGCTACACTTGGCTAGTGGCTACGCTATTAGATAGTACAGAATTCTAGGACCCTAAGCAAAGGGTGACGCAGGAAGAAAAGAAAAGAAAAATGCATGCCATGGAGTCTAATTTGGGAGATATATTTGCCACTTGGTGAGAGAGGATCTTTGACTGCAGATATTCAGTTTTATAGTTTTTTAATATTGCACCCTGAATAATCATGATTTGTCTGCATAAGACTCCAGGTTGTATTACAAAGACTTGCCACTTCCTTCCCCTGAAAATGGAGCGGGGGAAATCCTCAAGCTCTCTGTTGTTATAGAGTGTAATTATGTGTGCTTCATGAACTATGAAGAATCAAGAATGTATTAGAAATTTTTTACTCATTTGTTCTTAAAATAGGCATAATTTAAGAGGAACTAAATGCCAACAAATGTATTTCCTCCTAAGTGCACTATTGATGGGGATGTAATAATGAATGATTTTGAAAACATGTATTCACTGTGTCTAATTCTGTGGATTCTGTAAATCAGACATTGCTGAATGGTGTTGGGGGTAGGTAGGCTTACACATTCATGCAATGAGCAGAAGGTTGGCATATCTTTATGAAAACACATGCTCTGAAAATGCCTGGGGTGGTGAGAGGAGTGATAGACTCCAAGTTCATTCTCCTGCCAGGCCTGGGCTTTTCCCCATTTCTACAAAACGGGTAAATTTTCCCACATCTATTAAAATGAGATAGATAGGAGAGAGGATGTATATGTACAAGACCTCTTGTGTTTATTCTCTACTGTTCACATAGAAACTTCTGACCTGAGGCGTCAGTTTTTTCCCATACCAGCCAGTTCTCTGGTACTAGCTGGGTGTTCTACCGTTCAGTTCCGTTCTAATATGATCTACCTGAAGTTAGGAAGACCCCAGAGGTTAAGGGCTCAGTCCTACAAGACCCCCACCCCTTCAGACGCTCCTCGTAAGTCCCAGTTTGTCACCTGTACCTCTGACCATCCAGCTACAAATTGGGGTTCCTGCAACCCCCCTCCTCGGGCTTGATAATTTGCTGGAATGGCTCACAGAACTC
>NW_023183951.1:0-1958 GCF_002007445.2 Ailuropoda melanoleuca | reverse complement strand
AAATTCCTTCATACAATCTTTACAAATTTTCTCTGTTTCAACCTCTAAGATGATTTTTTTCCATAATAAAAATCCTCATTCACATCCATAGTCTTATTAAATAATTGTTTTAACTAAGTATTTGATAGGCTTTTAATCTGCATAGTTCTTTGTTGNTCTTTGTTTGTTTTATCATGTTAGTTTTAAGTATAGATTTTTCAAGAACAGTACTTTTAACCACCTTGGGCATTTTCTTCTATCTGTGTTGCTGCTGTTATTGTTCTTTTACCCTTTTCTAACTTGTGTTGACAAATTTTATTTTGTGACTTTGATTTTAGTAATAGATCTGTGATAAAAGTAATCATTATTTCTATAACCTGACATCTTTCACAAACTTTGAAGCCCAGGCATAAGTGTTCTCTATTGACTGTCAAACATCTGTTTTTATTAATAATATGGTTTTATGGAAAAGATAAAGAATGGCTTAAAATTTCAGTAAGGATTTTTCAATTGAGTCATAAATTGGAATGCACAAAAAAAGCAACTTATTGCAAATAACATGTGAGTAGAAATGGTCTGAAATGGAAAGAAATTTTCTGAGAATAAGAGAAGGAGTGGTTGGAACATACCCACACACATAAACACACACACGCTTTTCTCTGGGGTCATGATTCTTAGTCTTGTTGGGTATTGAATCCTTTTAAGAATCTAAATAAAGCTATGGACTTTCTCCCCAGAAAGAAAAGGCATTGACATACAAGGTCCATGGACTCTAAGTTAAAAACCTATGTCTAAGGAATAATATTAGATGATCCTAGTCCAGGTACCCTCTTGTTCCCCTTCGACCCCAAAGCCCCACTTGTTGAAACTTAGTATTCATCCGGAGGTAGGGGTAGAAGGTCAGCACTACCCACGGTTTAACTTTCTATCCATTACAACGGAGCAGAGAAAGAATGAGGAAATGAGTGAATTAATACAAACACAGTTCCTCATTGATGTAACTAGGTACGAATGCTCTGGGGTTTGAAGAAGGTCATTCTGGGCCTGGGCAAAGGGAGGAGGTGTGAAGCACCATGCTGGATGTGGCAAATTATCAGTGTGAAGGGGCAGGAGAAGAGAGGGGATCATTTCATGGGGCTGGGGAGGGAGTGACTGGCACTTAGATTCTACCCTGTGAAGAAAGGGTTTGGAACAGTTGAGGAACTCAGCTTTGAATGTTAGAGACNTTAGAGATGTCACTCTGACTGAAGTGTGGAGAATGCATTTGAGGAGGACAAGACCAGAATCCGGGAGGCAGGGACACCACTGGGAGGTGGTTGCAGCAGTCCAGGACAAAGATGATGGAAGACTGTACTAAAGCAGTGATACTACGACCCAGCGGGGAAAAAAAAAAAAAAAAAAGGAAACCCATGTAGGAAATTAAAAAGAGCTGGACTTGATAATGGAGTGGCGATCGGAGGTGATGGAAATGAAAACGTCAATGCGTGCTGCTCTTCCTAGGGATGCTTATGTTTTACAGGAGACTTAAATTGTGGAATGAACAGCTTTAACATGCTAGGACCATCCCACTGAGGGCTTTGGCTGGTCTTGGGCTGAGGACACATCACCAAGACTTTTCCTTCCACAAAATTCCTTCTAAGACTGAAGCAGAAATATTTGGGAGGTGGGGTAAAGAAAGAGGACTCACAAAGAGGTTTATATACTCTAACTGTGCCTGTAGTCTCCTAAGTACACACGAACATACGCGTGCTCCTGTGGGTGCACACACACCCCCAGGCTGAGCCTAGGAGCAGAGAGAAGGCGCTATCAGTGTCATGCACACACGGTCTGTTCGGCCAGCATTCTTGGGCAACACGGAACTCTGCCATTGAGCACCTCAAGTATGTTTTCTTTAATTTTCAAAATACGTTCTTTCATACTGAAAAATTAATCCCATAAATGCTTACACTAGTAAAATCACAGCTGAAGACTCAGATGTC
>NW_023183950.1:1422-1974 GCF_002007445.2 Ailuropoda melanoleuca | reverse complement strand
TCGCTGGCTGTCTCTATCTCTGTCGAATAAATAAAATCTTTAAAAAAAATAAAAAATAAAAAATAAAAAAAATAAAACTTAATTTGTAAATCAGTTAAGGGAAAAAAGAAGATGAAATGTGCATTTGTATAATTTTTTTTATTACAAATACCTTTATCAGTTCTCTCTGTTTCTCTTTCTGTGTACAAATTTANTCTTTCTGTGTACAAATTTCCATCTGACTTTACTTGCTTTCAGAACAAAGAACGCTCTTTAGTATGTCTTTAAGGTGGATCTGTTAGCAATGATTCTCTCATTTTTAAAAAAATTTTCTGGGAATATCTTTACTTCATCTCCTTTCTTGAAAGTTTTTAGTGGTTCAGTCAGTTGGATGTCCAACTCGTGATTTCAGCTCAGCTCATGATCTCAGGGTCATGAAATTGAGCCCCATGTCAGGCTTCATGCTGGGCTTAAGAGTCACTCTCGTGGTGGGGCGCCTGGGTGGCTCAGTCGTTAAGCGTTTGCCTTTGGCTCAGGGCGTGATCCTGGCGTTCTGGGATCGAGCCCCACGTC
>NW_023183950.1:406-1080 GCF_002007445.2 Ailuropoda melanoleuca | reverse complement strand
CTGCTATGAGCCTGCTTCTTCCTCTCCCACTCCCCCTGCTTGTGTTCCCTCTCTCGCTGGCTGTCTCTATCTCTGTTGAATGAATAAATAAAAATCTTAAAAAAAAATTCACTCTCATGGTACGCCTGTGTGGCTCAGTTCGTTAAGCGTCTGCCTTCGGCTCGGGTCATGATTCTGGAGTCCTGGGATTGAGCCCCATATCGGGCTCCCTGCTCAGTGGGGAGCCTGCTTCTCCCTCTCCCTCTGCCTGTCGCTCCCCCTGCTGTGCTCTCTGTCAAATAAATAAATAAAATCTTAAAAATATATATTCTCTCTCTCTCCCTCTGCTCCTCCCTTACCAGTGCACACTCTCACTCTAAAATAAATAAACCTTCAAAAAAAAAAGATAGTTTTTAGTTTTTCAGGATATAAGAATCTTGGTTGACAATTTTTATTCTTTCAGCACTTTGAATATGTCATCTTACTGCCTTCTGGCTTCCCTTATTTTTGATGAGACATCATATCAGGGTTCCCTTGTATGTGATTCGTCATTCTCTATTTTCAAGGTTTTTTCTTGGTCGTTCAGCATTTTTACTGGTGTGTTTAGGTGTGGATCTCTTTGTATTTATTTTATTTGGAGTTCCTTGAGCTTCTTGGACATATAGTTTAATGCTTTCCAGCAAATAAGGGACTTT
>NW_023183950.1:0-294 GCF_002007445.2 Ailuropoda melanoleuca | reverse complement strand
GCTCATAGCGGAGGAGCCTGATGTGGGGCTCGATCCCATAACTCTGGGATCACGCCCTGAGCCGAAGGCAGACGCCTAACCACCGTGCCACCCAGGCGCCCCAAGGGACTTTTTTTTTTAGTCATTATTTTTTCTGTTCCTTTCTCTTTCTCCTCTCCTCTGGCACTCCCACAATATGTATGTTGGTGTACTTAAGCATAGCCCATACTTCTTGGAGGTTCTATTTATTTCTATCCAGTCTATTTTTTCTTTGTTCTTCAGTTGCATAATCTCTATTGCTCTATCTTCAAGCTT
>NW_023183949.1:0-783 GCF_002007445.2 Ailuropoda melanoleuca | reverse complement strand
CTCTGAGATTGAGCAGGTGGCAAATGATGGATGTGGAGCAACCGCTGTGGGCAGCTGGATGCCGAGCAGGCCGGGAGCTTACACCCAAAGAAAGAGAAAGCAGGAAGATCCTGTAGGGAGAGCACAGCATGACCAGNGACCGTTGGGGGTGGGGCCACCAGGCTTGGCTGGTGCTGGGCTCCAGCCCCTCTCCCATCCCCCCACACTCTCCAGAGCTGGCAGCTGCTTTCCCTGGGGCCATTTGGTACAGAGGAAAGCACTCCCATTTTAAATTCAGGTTAGACCTGGGTTTGAATCCTGTCTCTGCTGCCCCCTAGCTATGTGACATGGGTATGTGCTCTCACCTCTGAGCCTGTTACCCTGTGGTTGTTCCGAGGGCTGGACACATGGATGTACATTGCTGGATACTTCGAAGATGCTCAGTGAACGATAGCTCTGAGGACGATTACGGCAGGATTATTAAGAACCTTGAGAGTCACGTAGTAGAGAGTGCTGTTCTGATGGCGGGAAGACANGTCCTAGTGCCAGCTCTGCCATGACAAGCTGTGTGACCTTGAGCCATTCCTGCCCTCTCTGGTCCATTTAGTTGCTCCCATCTGTAAAATGATGGAGTTCGGCTTGACCAATTGTTTTCAAACTCTGCTCCAAGGAGCTCTTGAGATTCGTTGGCTCTGTAATGAGGAAGGAGCCCAGGAGCAGGAATGGGAACCCTCTCCCCACTCCACCCCACTCCAGCTTCAAACACAGTAGTTCTCTTGTTATTTCTTTCATGGGACTGGGTTT
>NW_023183948.1:0-4211 GCF_002007445.2 Ailuropoda melanoleuca | reverse complement strand
CAGGGGGAGTGGGAGAGGAAGAAGCAGGCTCACAGCAGAGGAGCCTGATGTGGGGCTCGATCCCATAACACGGGGATCACGCCCTGAGCCAAAGGCAGACGCCCAACCGCTGTGCCACCCAGGCGCCCCAGTTCTTTTTTTTTAACTAGGCTTTAGCTTCTTTTATTTATTGATGTAGCATTAAATGCATATATTTAAACATTCATATATGTAGTAAATATAAAAGTTTAGATGATAATATTTAAATCAACAATTGTAAAATGAAACAATATTTAACATATAGTTCATTCTCTATACTGTATTGATCTTAATTAGTTTATATTATATACATTTATATAGATGTAAGAATATAAATAAAAATGATTGTACGAAAGCCCAGTTTTTCTGATTTTTATGAATCGGCTTAGGAATCTTCTACATAAACGAAACTTATTCAGTAATTATGTTTAAGGTCTCAAAATCAAATAAGGATCACAGAAATTAATCCCAATTTAACATGAAAGAAGAATACAATCACTCTTGTTATTTAAAATTCATCTTAAAATTCATATTTAAAATACTATATTTAAATTTTTATTTATATATAAATTGTTTTTAGAGTCAAACTTAATCTTAAATTGACATACTTGTGCAACCCTCAACCTCTAAATTTCTTTCTCATCTCTTTTGTCTAACACAATTCCTCCCATAAAGGTCATTAGATAACTCAAATTCCCAAATCCAATATTGAAGTGCTAAACTGAGTAGCCTCATGTCATTCATCTTCTACTTTCACAATGTGTACCGAAATCTTCTTATAACTCTATTCTCATTTCTTTTTCTTCCTTATTCAACCTTGGATTTTCCCCTACTTCTCAGATCAGTCTCTCTTTTTCATTGATTTCTTTCTTCTAGCTCCCTATTAAATATTAGCTCCCTTACGTTTCATGCTCAGTCATCTCTTCTTACTGCCTATCTCATAAAATGCCCAAACCTGCTCTTACTAATAGGATAGTGCTACCAAAATGTGTATCTCAAAACCCAACACTTCCCTTGAGCTCTACACTCCTGCTTCAGAGCACATGCCATCCCACAAGAATATCTTGTCAACAATTTAAACAGATGTAACACTTAGAATCATTCCTTCAGAGTTAGTCACCTTTCAGACTCTGCTCTGTTCCATGGTCCAGGCAGAAACACCAGAAATAATACCACAAGATCCTCACCAAGAAGAGAGAAGATAAAAATCTTGTGCATAGGAGTAAGGGTTCTTCCTGTCTCAAGTAAGGAAATTCCAGATCTACTCAATTTAAGGAAATAAGGGAACAAATTGGCTCATATATTTCTAGAATAAACTAGCTGCCAGCATGGTTCAATACAGTTGTATAATCATAGTCTTCAAGAACATATTCTCCCTTTTCTCTCTTGGTCGCTTGTTTTGTTTTCAATTTTGCTGGCGTATTTCTTAATCATATTCATCCCAGTGGTAGCAAAGATGGGCAACCTAATTCAGAAGCTTATATTATACAAAGTTTAAGAACTTGAGTGGGAAGGAAATCTCTTCTCCAATAATTCAAGCTAAAGCCAAGGAATGATTCTCATTGGTTTGAGTTAGATCACATGTCCCTAAAAGATCATTAAGATTCTCACTACCTGTCTTAGACCCAAGTAAGTGCAACCCCTGATCTGGGCCTCACAGCTCAGTCCCCCCCCCTCAACTCCCCAGATTCCACCACTTTAGAGTACCTTTTTCAAAGTTTTTACAGTCACTTTCTGGTGGCTAAAATTAGCCAGAATCTACAATGTTATCCAGGCAAGTCACCCAGAGCCTCGACTGGGACCTGCATTGGTCAGATTTCCTAGAAGTGCTCTTTGACACTTGATTGTCTAATAGGTTTCTCAAATTCAGCACTTTCTAAGGGGATTTCTTTATTTAAGTAGAAGCAGCAGCCCATCCCCCCTCCCCATAAAAGTGTTTTCCCAGTTTTCCACCTTGTGGTATATGGCAACTCTATTTCCTATTCTGTATAGTTTCTTAGGTCAAAACATTGGAATAATTCTTCACACTTCTCTTCCTCCCACCTCATATTAGCAAATTCCGTTGGCACCATCTTCTAAATAAACCCAGTTCTCAGACACTCATCAAGCGTCTCTACTACCTTTGTGCAGTCACAACCGTGGATCATCATCAGGACTACAGCTAGAGGCACCTAACGGGGCTCCCTGCCACCATCCCTTCCCCCTTGTATTCCATTTTCAACATAGCAGCTAGCCAATCATCCCAAACATAAGCCAGATCATGTTGTTAGTCTGCTTATACCATACAAAGCCATCACTGTTTATTCAGAGAAATATCCAAGACCTACACAACAATGTCCTGTTCGCACCACACGCTGCCCCAGCCCTGAACTCACTCCCCCTGTAGCCTGCTCTCCCATTGTTCACCCTTTCACTCATTCCATTCTAGCCTTTTATTTTTTTTCAAATCAAAATCCAAACTTCTCACCATGGTCTGTCTACATGTTCTCTGAGTTCATCTCTCCTTGCTAGATTCCCTCACTTGGCTTGCCATATTGGCCTTCTTGCTCTTTCTCAAACAGTCAAGGATCATTGCACAGTCCTCATTATTTCTTCCTTTTTTCTTCTCATTTCATGTCCCTTTCTTTTCCCCTTCTCTCACCCTTTACTCATGGATACTATTATGTCCCAAATAATGCGTTTATATATAAATAAAATTGAGAAATGGAAATATTTGATTTTGAAAAAATATCTCTCCAAACAAGGAATTTAAAAAATACTAATTCTTTGGTATGAGAGAGTTAACAAAAGGGCCAGCTTCCCACTCTGCCAGGACTGCTCTTCCATCCCTTAGCTGCAAGTCTTACTTCTAATCCCTTCAGGCTTCCACTCAAACACTGCTTGATCAGCAAGGCCTTTTTTGATCATCCTGTGCAAAAACAAACAAACAAACAAACAAACAAACAAACAAACAAACCATTTTCACTCTACATTTCTCTATAGCACTTTGTACCATCTGAATATGTGTTTGTTTATTTCCGGTCCCTTGTTTATCCCCTGTCATAGATCTGAGGGGTCAGGGAAAGCTTTCCTGAGAAAGTGGGGATTTCAGCTCAGACATGAGTAGGAATAGGCAGCAAATAATGGGAAGAAGCACATTCAGGAAGAAGGGTCTAAGATTGTAAGGCCCTGGATCTAGAAAAGTCAGATGCAGGAAATATCTATGCGGTACAAGGAGCATGTCAGTCATCGAAGGATTTTGCATTTTCTCCCAAGCACAATGAGAGATTTAGGGAGTAGGATGATACAATTAGAAATTCAGTTGGAGAAGATGCTGTTAGCTAGTTGGAAGAGGAGACGGATTCAAGGGATGCCCAGGAAATGTAGGAAAGCCAGTGAGCAGCTCTTGCAATGACCAGTATAGTTGAGCCATGTGGCAGCTCCTGAGATTTGTCTCCTAGAGTATTTGTCTCTTGTAGCCTCTGGGTTCAAATTTCTCCTCCTACTAATTTTGAGATAGTTATGTTTTTCCTTGGTTTGATAGTATCCATATATAATATCTTAAAGTACAGAATGAACATTTCCATGAATATTTGATTTTTTTTTCCTCTTTAAGTATACAAACACTAAAACTGGTAAACCAATTTTTTTCAATCAACTGAGACTTTGGATATGGGGTGTAGGCAGGACACTTGTCCCAGGATCCCCTTAAGAACATGACCTGCTATTGCAAAGAGAGACCAGTACAAACAGAAAGGGAAAATCTAGCATAGATTTCAAATTGCCTGCATTGTGCTGTGAAGGTATTCATGTCTGCAGTCCAGAAAGGAAACAATTTTCTCTTACAGGATAGTGATGTCCAGAAAATGGAGCTGTAATGGGATATTTCTGTGATGAAACAAATATTTGTAAATGTTTCTATTCATTTTTTCCTACAAATGAAGATGACAAAATACTACCCTGTGTCCTTGATGATTCTATCTCTAGTGCTTTAACTGCCAGTTCCTGTAATATGCACAGATTTGCTGCTTTCAACCTCGTATGTGCCTCTTTCAGCTATTCGAATTTGACCCTGAGCTGTCATGTTTTTTTTTTTTTTTAAGATTTTATTTATTTATTCAACAGAGATAGAGACAGCTAGCAAGAGAGGGAACACAAGCAGGGGAAGTGGGAGAGGAAGAAGCGGGCTCATAGCAGAGGAGCCTGATGTGGGG
>NW_023183947.1:477-658 GCF_002007445.2 Ailuropoda melanoleuca | reverse complement strand
CGAAGGCTCATGATAGTGTTAGACTGGCTCTGCACGGCGTTGTTTCTGACGGACTCGCCTTTGGCCTTTTCATTCCATTGCCACGGGAGGTGTGATAGGATATGTCCCAGGCCCATACAAGCTGTGTGGAATCAGGGTCCCCAGGGAAAATGCTGATGTTCGCTGGAGGTGTTTTCCTGGA
>NW_023183947.1:0-178 GCF_002007445.2 Ailuropoda melanoleuca | reverse complement strand
GTCCCAGGCCCATACAAGCAGTGTGGAATCAGGGTCCCCAGGGAAAATGCTGATGTTCGCTGGAGGTGTTTTCCTGGACCCTCTGCTTGATTACCAAGAAGAAGGGGGCTGAGTCCTAGAAAATCCTGAACTTTTTCACTCATGATCCCTTACTCATGAGAGATCATGTTCGTTGATA
>NW_023183946.1:0-888 GCF_002007445.2 Ailuropoda melanoleuca | reverse complement strand
TACCAGTCCTTTATCTGTAGTGTCCTTTGCAAATATCTTCTCCCATTCTGTGGGCTGCCTCTTAGTTTTTTGGACTGTTTCCTTGGCTCTGCAGAAGCTTTTTATCCTGATGNTTATCCTGATAAAGTCCCATAAGTTCATTTTATCTATGGTTTCTCTTGTCTTTGGAGATGCGTCGTGAAAAAGGTTGCTGTGGCCGATGCCGGCGAAGTTGCTCCCTTGTTCTCTTCCAGAATTTTGATGGATCCCTGTCTCACATCAAGGTCTTTCATCCATTTGGAGTTTACTTTTGTGTTATGGTGTGAGAGAGTGGTCAAGTTTCATTCTTTTGCCTGTAGCTGTCCAATTTTCCCAGCACCATTTATTGAAGAGACTGTCTTTTTTCCACCGGATGTTTTTTCCTGCTTTGTCAAAGATTAGTTTCCCCAAGAGCCGAGGGTCCATTTCTGGGCTCTCTCTTCCGGTCCATTGGTCCATGTGTCTGTTTTTGTGCCAGTACCCTGCTGTCTTTGTGATCACAGCTTTGTAGTACAGCTCGAAATCCGGCATTGTGATGCCCCCAGCTTTGTTTCTCCCTTTCAACAGTTCCTTGGAGATTCGGGGCCTTTTATGGTTCCATACAAAGTTAAGGACTATTCATTCCAGTTCTTTGAGAAATGTCATCGGTATTTAGTTTCTTTTTTTTTTAAATTTCATTATATTATGTTAATCACCATACAGTATATCCCCAGATTCCGATGTAAAGTTTTATGCTTCATTACTTGCGTAAAACACCCAGTGCACCATGCAATACGTGCCCTCCTTACTACCCATCACAAGTCTATCCCATAACCCCACCCCCTCCCCTCTGAAGTCTTCAGTTTGTTTCTCATAGTCCATAGTCTCTCA
>NW_023183945.1:0-1968 GCF_002007445.2 Ailuropoda melanoleuca | reverse complement strand
TTGAAAGAAAAAGAACATAAAACTCAGTTTCTAAGGAGCACAACGAGATTCTTAGGTTTCTGGGCAGTGCATTGACTTTCAATTCTTGTCATTAGAGGTGTTTTTAATTAAAAAAAAACACCTGTCAGTGGATTCCTTAAAGGTCTTGACCTTGCTGGTGAAAAAAAATTTCTCTGCCGTATTTCCCCTACAGCTTGCACCCTGTCTTAGGGTGAGGTGGCGGACGGANTGTCTTAGGGTGAGGCGGCGGACGGCGGCTGTAAACGTCCGCCTGCATTTCGGCGGCTTTCAGCGGTGGATAGCCGTCTCCGCTCTAGCCGGGACTGCCGCTCCCCGCCGGCTTCCCGCCACTGCTCGCTCCACTCTCCGCCCGGCGTCCTCCGCACCGTTGANTTTCAGCGGTGGATAGCCGTCTCCGCTCTAGCCGGGACTGCCGCTCCCCGCCGGCTTCCCGCCACCGCTCGCTCCGACTCTCCGCCCGGCGTCCTCCGCACCCTTGACCCCCCCACCCTCATCCGTGGACGCGCCGCCGGCCTCGCGCCCCCCGCGCTGGGCGCAGTGGAACAGTCCGTGACGTCACGAGGCCGCGCGGCGTCTGGGAAATTTTAAACTTAAAGGTGGGGCAGTCCGTGCTCTCGGAAGCGGGGGCGGTAGGGCGTCTGCGCCGGTTCCCTGAGCTCCGGCCCGGCAGGATGGCGGAGGAAGGGGCTGTCGCGGTCTGCGCNAGGAAGGGGCTGTGGCGGTCTGCGTGCGGGTCCGGCCGCTCCACCACAGGTAGGTGGGCCAGACCGAGCCCAGGACCCCGCCGGGGCCTCCGGTGCGGGCCTGAGCCGGAGAGCCCTCGCTGCTCCTTCCCGGGTCCTCTGCGTGGTATCTCGGCCCCTTACCGGCTTGGAGTCCCTGTCTGTAAGTGACAGAGAAGGATCCGAGGGTCTAGAAGACACTCTCCAGCCAGGAGGCTCCTAAACGTATAACTCACGCTGGCCAACGTGAAAGACTTTGACGCCGGTGCCGCGCTGCCATTCTCCATCTGACCCTCCCCACCCCATCCCACCCCGCTCCTTAAAGGAAGTCATATTGGGTATTTCTTAGGGGCATTCATCACAGTCGGTCATTTCAGACTTAACTGTCTCTCTCTCTTCAGTGTATAAGCCTTGAGAGCAAGGACTAGTCTGTCTTACTGCATTGTATTCCCAGGCACGCAAGACTTCATTCAGCGACTGAATTCAACATTCAGAACGTTGAATGGTTGATATTTATTGATCCAGATTTTTTTTTTTTTAGTACAGTATACACTACTAAACAGATTTTACACCCTTGTTGCCCCTGTGGACCCACATTCTAGGAGGGCAGACAGGAAATAAAGTAAAAACTGTAGAATATTAAGTTGACGTAATGTTAGGGGAGTAATAAATGCTATAGAGAAAAGGTGGAAGGGGAAGAAATGAAAGTCTTTGTTTCCCTAGTTTCTGGCCCTCACTCAAGAATACTGGTGTATTTTGTGTTTGAGAAATATTTATTAAATATTACCAGGTGTTTAATAAATGGCAATATCAAAATGAGGAATTTCCTTTTTTAGAGGGCTCATTATGTCATGCATTAGAACACACTTACATAAAGAAACCATTACAGTACATGGTAACAAGTGTTATGATAAGTGGAGAGTGTTTGCTAGAGGAGTCATTAACCCCTCTAAGACCCCTCTAAGATGACACCAGGGACAGGGCTGGTGTCAGGAAACTCCTGACAGTTTTTATGAATGAAAGAATAGTTAAATTACTTAATGGAAAGGTAAGTCAGGGTATTGCAGACACAGGAGCTGCATTTCTTGTTTTGAAAGGGACCTTCGGGTAGCTGTATGGAGTTAGGTATATATCAGAATTTAGAGAAAGATAACGTTGAAGAGAAGAATAAACATAATCCAGGTCTAGCGTGCCATATTAAGAACCATTTCAGATGTTTTTTAAA
>NW_023183944.1:0-580 GCF_002007445.2 Ailuropoda melanoleuca | reverse complement strand
CCAGTTCCTGATAAATACAAAATGTATGTAAGTCAAGCACTGTAATGAAATTTTTTTAGTATCTTATTTTTGAGTAATCTCTACACCCCATATGGGGCTTGACNTGAACTTACAACCCTGAGATTAGAGTCACGTGCTCTACTGACTGAGCCCGCCAGGCACACCTGTAAGGAAATCGTTCTGTCTCATCCACTGTGAGGCGGAATCAACCCCTCTGAATGGCCACCCTCAACTTCTACTCTGCTGCTACGTCCTCTTCCTAAGACCCAGCTGCCACATACAAAGTCATTTCTACTCTAAGCTTCCCTTCCTCTTGCCAAAATGCTTGCTAACCACCCTGTGATTTCCTTTTTGCTTCTCAGAAGGTAACAATGTCTATAATAGTGCAGTTATTATTATCCCAGCATTTAAGTACAAGGAAACATGAGGTATTGAGAGATGAGGGACAAGGATTTGGGAAGATAATGAATAAAGGTACATACGAGGCTACTTATGGGCACATCATGTCATGCATTATATCTGCTGGCACATGATTAAAGACACAAGCTCTGGGGCGCCTGGGTGGCTCAGTCATTAAGCA
>NW_023183942.1:0-764 GCF_002007445.2 Ailuropoda melanoleuca | reverse complement strand
CAGGACCCTGAGATCATGAGAGATCATGACCTCCATGGAAGTCAGACACTTTACTGACTGAGCCACCCAGGGACCCCGATTCTTTTTTATTTTTTAATATTTTATTTATTTATTTATTTATTTGACACAGAGAGAGAGACAGCCAGCGAGAGAGGGAACACAAGCAGGGGGAGTGGGAGAGGAAGAAGCAGGTTCCCAGTGGAGTAGGGAGCCCGATGCGGTTCTTGATCCCAGGACTCTGGGATCATGCCCTGGGCTGAAGGCAGATGCTTAACCACTGAGCCACCCCAGCGCCCCAGGCATCCCAGGCACCCCAATTCTTAAATTTATATTTCTAGCCTNTTTATATTTCTAGCCCTGCCCTGTTCTCTCACCTCCAAATGCAAATATCTGATTTCCTACTGGACAGGGCAAAGGTCTCCAACTCAGCCTATCTTTTTTTTTTAAGATTTTGTTTATTTTTTGAGAGAGAGCAAGAGAGAGCATGCACATGTGTGGGGGAGGGGCAGAGGGAGAAGGAAAAACAGACTCCATGGTGAGCAGGGAGCCCAAGGTGGGGCTCAATTCCAGGACCCTAGGATCATGACCTGAGCTGAAAGCAAATGCTTTACCAGCTGATACACTCAGGTGCCCCTCCAGCTCAGCCTATCTTAAACCTAATTCAGAGTCACCTGGGTGGCTCAGTCGGTTAAGTTAAGCCTCTGCCTTCAGCTCAGGTCATGGTCCCAAGGTCCTGGGATGGAGCCTGCATCAGGCTCCCTGCT
>NW_023183941.1:0-1296 GCF_002007445.2 Ailuropoda melanoleuca | reverse complement strand
TCCTTGGGACACATTTCTAGAAGCAGACCAGGGTCGAGAGACTTGACACGGGCTCTTCAGATTCACTCTTAGGGCTTTAATTACGAAAGAGTTCAGTCCCGAAGGCGTAGAAACTGCACCAGAGCTACTCAAGGACCCGACTCTCAGATTTTACAGAATTTATCATTTGGCCATATTTGCTTCGATGTTTCTCTCTCGACTTTAAAGGTACAGCAGATACCTCATCCCGCCTCACCCCTCCTTGTCTTTCCTTGGAGACAGCCCTGGTCCTGACACTGGTACACCAGCTCCTGCCTGCGGTTTTGATCTTAACCCCCTGTAAGTGTCGACCCTGGTGAAAATGGCCATCATCTGAGGTGGAACTCGGTCTTTTAAAGGCCTGGCTAGTGAACATCAGCTAACTCGTCCTGGATGAGCTGGTACTTTGCTTTATTAAGAAGAGGAATTGAGTGGCGAGCCTTGCCCCAGCGAACCTGCACCTGCTATATGCTGGCATCGTTTATATCCTAGCATTCTGTCTGTCTCTCTGTCCACCCATCTGTCCATCCCTCTAGCCTTCTGCTTGTCAGTCTGTCTGTAGTTTTTCTACCGCGGTCCTCAGGATCTGTCTGCTGTTGTACCGCTAGAAACCAGGGGCTCCCAAGCCTGGCAGTCACAAGCATTACCAGGATGCTCTGGAAAATGCAGGTTCCGGACTCCCCTCCAGACCTGCCTGATCAGAGTCTCCTGGGGAAAGGCCCAGGGAGCCCTGGAAGCCGCTTCCAGGGTGACAGCTTCTGCACTAGACAGACACGCCACGTTAAGGCTGAGCCAGGTCACTCGGGGTGAGGGGTCTCCTCGGCAAAGGGCCTTTGTCTCTGAGACGTTCGGCGCTCTGGGCCCACTGTGCTCACCCCCAGTTCTGGCTCTGGCCTGACCTCTGGCGAATTTGCTGGGTAGAATTCCTGAAGCGTTGTGAACACAGACAGCTTCTTTCATCAAGGCCCAGCGTGGCTGAGGCAGCTGACTTTGCCTCCTGGTGAGGTCAGGGCCCACAGCGCTTGGCTGGTGTTCGAGCTACAAGCTTTTTGGTGACTTTAGTATCCCTGCCTCTGACCGCTGCCTGGGGACACACAGACTCTAATTTTGCAGGAAGATGATACACAGTAAAATCCAGACAGAGGGCTGTCATCACTGACATCTCCCAGCACTAGCAACAGAGGGAATTAAGGTTCATACTTGCCCTGGGGGACTTCAGGGCCTTCTGACTCATCCCGATGCTGGAATGGTCATCTGTATAATCTTGGCGTTAAGAAC
>NW_023183940.1:0-637 GCF_002007445.2 Ailuropoda melanoleuca | reverse complement strand
TCCATTGGTGACAACCCCATAATCATGATAATAACATAGTAGCTAATTATTGCAAGAGTGAGTGGTACCCCAGTGGGTAACAGCCATGCTAACTCTAGAGACACTCAACTATTTCATCTTCTGAACAGCNTCTGAACAGTCCATCAGCCAGACATTATTGTTCTATCAAATTCACACCATTTACTCGCTGTGTGATCTGGGCCATTTAGTTCGCCCCCCCCAGCCTCAGTTTCCCCATCCGTAAAATAGGAATCACGAAGACACCTGCCTCATGGACTGTTAGGGGATTTTTCCATGCACGCAAAGGGCTTGGCCCAAAGCCTGGCTCATGGAGGTGGAAGCTGGCTTTTCAGAGAGGTTAAGTGATTTATTCAGGGACACACAGCCAGCATTAGGACCCAGGTTTTCCTGCTCCTAGAACAAGTGCTCTCAGTAGTACGCTATGCGAAAAAATCAAAGCCCTCTGCAGCTGAAAGCATCGGGGGAAAATCTTTGCCTTCCCTTAATTAGATTAAAAGATCCATCATGAGCATGTAAAAGATCCATCATGAGCATGTAAACCAGCAAGCCATAATCCACGGACACTGCTGCATTTTAAACAGAAATTCAGAGCAAGCGGTTCAGACGGGACTGAGCA
>NW_023183939.1:627-818 GCF_002007445.2 Ailuropoda melanoleuca | reverse complement strand
GTTGGTGGCACAGAGGTTGACCTGGTTTCTGGCACAGAGATTGGGATGGTTGGTGGCACAGGGGTTGACCTGGTTTCTGGCACAGAGTTTGGGATGGTTGGTGGCACAGGGGTTGACCTGGTTTCTGGCACAGAGATTGGGATGGTTGTTGGCACAGGGGTTGATCTGGTTTCTGGCACAGAGGTTGAGCT
>NW_023183939.1:0-297 GCF_002007445.2 Ailuropoda melanoleuca | reverse complement strand
GGTTGACCTGGTTTCTGGCACAGAGTTTGGGATGGTTGGTGGCACAGGGGTTGACCTGGTTTCTGGCACAGAGATTGGGATGGTTGTTGGCACAGGGGTTGATCTGGTTTCTGGCACAGAGGTTCCACTGGTTGTTGGCACAGGGGTTGAGGTGGTTTTAGGCACAGAGATTGGGATGTTAGGTGGGACAGAGATTGGGCTGGTTGGTGGCACAAAGGTGGACCTGGTTCCAGGCACATAGGTTGGGCTCGTTGGTGGCACAGAGGTTGAGCTGGTTTCTGGCACAGAGGTTGGGCT
>NW_023183938.1:405-2971 GCF_002007445.2 Ailuropoda melanoleuca | reverse complement strand
CACGTCCGTCAGAAACAACACCATACAGGGACCGTCTTAGCACTATCATCACCCTTCCTGAATAGGGAAACTTGAGGGAAAGTGGTCGCGGAAGCCTGACGAGAGGGCCCCATAGTGGTCTTGAGACACCACACAGTCCAGGGAAATATCAACGATCATCATCTCTCGTGAGTAAGGGAGCATGAATGAAAAGGGTCAGGATTTTCGAGGACTCAGCGCCCTTCTCATTGGTAATAAAGCAGAGCGTCCAGGAAAACACCTCCAGCGAACAGCAGCCTTTTCACTGGGGACCCCGATTCCACATTGGGTGTAGGGGTCTGGGGAGGATCCAGCCCTTAGAACCAAGAAACAAAGTGTGAGGGGAAAGCCCTTGAAGTCACGACGGTAATATGGAAGGAGGAACAGGAATCAAGGTGCTTTGGTACCGTGAGTGAAACACGATGAACACAGCACTGAGAAACACAATTCGGCCAAAACCCGCTTCCAACGAAATGTTTGCTTCCTGGAGAAATCCTGTCAAACCTGCTGGCGGCAATTAAACGAAAAGGCCCAAAACAAGTCCGTCAGAAACAACACCGTCCAGGGACCGTCTTAGCACTATCATCACCCTTCCTGAATAGGAAAACATGAGGGAAAGTGGTCGCGGAAGCCTGACGAGAGTGCCCCATAGTGGTCAATGAGACCCCACACAGTCCTGGGAAATATCAACGATCATCATCTCTAGTGAGAAAGGGAGCATGAACGAAAACCTTCAGGATTTTAGAGGAGTCAGCGCCCTTCTCATTGGTAATAAAGCAGAGCGTCCAGGAAAACACCTCCAGTGAACAGCAGGCTTTTCACTGGGCACCCCGATTCCACATTGGGTGTAGGGGCCTGGGGAGGATCCAGCCCTTAGAACCAAGAAACAAAGTGTGAGGGGAAAGCCCTTGAAGTCACGACGGCCTTATGGAAGGTGGAACAGGAATCAAGGAGCTTTGGTAAAGTGAGTGAAACACGACGAACACAGCACTGAGAAACACAATTCGTCAAAACCTGCTTCAAACGAAATGCTTGTTCCCTGGGGAAATCCTGTCAAAACTGCTGGCTTCAATGGAATGAAAAGGCCCAAAACACGTCCATCAGAAACAACACCGTACAGGGACCGTGTTAGCACTATCATCACCATTCATGAATAGGGAAACATGAGGGAAACTGGTCGTGGAAGCCTGACAGGTGAGCCCCATAGTGGTCTCTGAGACACCACACAGTCCAGGGAATATCAACGATCATAATCTCTCGTGAGTAAGATAAGACGAATGATAACCGTACGGATATTCGAGGACTCAGCGCCCTTCTCATTGGTAATAAAGCAGAGCGTCTAGGAAAACAACTACAGCGAACAATGGCCTGTTCACTGGGAACCCCGATTCCACATTGGGTGTAGGAGCCTGGGGAGGATCCAGCCCTATGAACCAAGAAACAAAGTGTGAGTGGAAAGCCCTTGAAGTCACGACGGCCTTATGGAAGGGGGAACAGGAATCAAGGTGCTTTGGTACCATGAGTGAACCACGACGAACACAGCACTGAGAAAGACAATTCGACCAAAACCCGCTTCCAATGAAATGCTTGCTCCCTGGGGAAATCCTGTCAAAACTACTGGCGGCAATGGAACGAAAAGGCCCAAAACACATCCATCAGAAACAACACCGTTCTGGGACCGTCTTAGCACTATCATCACCCTTCGTGAATAGGGAAACATGAGGGAAAGTGGTCACGGAAGCCTGACGAGAGTGCCCCAGGTGGGTCTCTGAGACAACACAGTCCAGGGAAATATCAACGAACATCATCTCTCGTGAGTAAGGGAGCATGAAAGAAAAGGGTCAGGACTTTCGAGGACTCAGCGCCATTCTCAGTGGTAATAAAGCAGAGCATCCAGGAAAACTCCTCCAATGAACAGCAGCCTTTTCACTGGGGACCCCGATTCCACATTGGGTGTAGGGGCCTGGGGAGGTTCCAGCCCTTAGAACCAAGAAGCAAAGTGTGAGGGGAAAGCCCTTGCAGTCACGACGGCCTTATGGAAGGTGGAACAGGAATCAAGGTGCTTTGGTACCATGAGTGAAACACGACGAACACAGCACTGAGAAAGACAATTCGGCCAAAACCTGCTTCCAATGAAATGCTTGCTCCCTGGGGAAATCCTGTCAAAACTACTGGCGGCAATGGAACGAAAAGGCCCAAAACACATCCATCAGAAACAACACCGTTCTGGGACCGTCTTAGCACTATCATCACCCTTCGTGAATAGGGAAACATGAGGGAAAGTGGTCACGGAAGCCTGACGAGAGTGCCCCAGGTGGGTCTCTGAGACAACACAGTCCAGGGAAATATCAACGAACATCATCTCTCGTGAGTAAGGGAGCATGAAAGAAAAGGGTCAGGACTTTCGAGGACTCAGCGCCATTCTCAGTGGTAATAAAGCAGAGCATCCAGGAAAACTCCTCCAATGAACAGCAGCCTTTTCACTGGGGACCCCGATTCCACATTGGGTGTAGGGGCCTGGGGAGGTTCCAGCCCTTAGAACCAAGAA
>NW_023183938.1:0-205 GCF_002007445.2 Ailuropoda melanoleuca | reverse complement strand
GCAATGGAACGAAAAGGCCAAAAACACGTCCGTCAGAAACAACACCGTACAGGGACCGTCTTAGCACTATCATCACCTTTCGTGAATAAGGAAACATGAGGGAAAGTGTTCGCGGAAGCCTGACGAGAGTGCAACATAGTGGTCTCTGAGACCCCACTCAGTCCAGGGAAATATCAACGATCATCATCTCTCCTGAGTAAGGGAG
>NW_023183937.1:0-843 GCF_002007445.2 Ailuropoda melanoleuca | reverse complement strand
GGTCTAAGAATAGAATCTAGTGAATTTCAGGCTTTTAAAATTTGTAGACTTGATTTCTGACCCAACATACCATCTATTTGGGTAATATTCTGTGACCATTAGAAAAGAATGTATTCTGCAGTTATTATGGAATGTCCCATATATGTCAAATAGGTGACTGGGGGAGAGGGGCCCTCAGGGGCTCTTGTGGGAGAAGGAAGTCGGGTAAGGGGACCCCAGGCAGCGGTGACCTCACTTCCCTGACAACAGAGCCCAACAGAATTTGGAACCCGGGTAACCAGGCACCCACATTCCAGAGCCAAACCCCTGCCCAGCACATTTCGTTGGAGATCCTCGAACGAAGAACATGTTCGCGTGCTGCATCCCCAAGTCCGGATGCTGCAGGCTGAGGAGAGCGCGCCCTGCAAACACTTCCCCTCGCTGGGGAGGTCGTGTCAGGGCTCCCCGACGCCTCTGGCCATTTGGCCGGAAGGACCGAAAGGTGACACCAGGAGGCCCAGAGCCGGCCAGCCCAGCCCCACACGCTCTGATCTGACTGTGCAGCCCCAGGTCCCCTCCGTGTGTGCATGTGTGTGTGCGTGTGTGTGCGTGTGCGTGTGTGTAAGAGGGGTCATGTAGTGTGGGGCCACTCTGAGCAGAAGCAGTCTGAGGGGGGTCAATGTCCAATAGGCAGGTCATGTTCACACCCCAGGTCAAGCCTGGCTGGGTGGGATGGGGTGTGCGGGGGCTGCACCCTTCTGCCCAAGGTGTATCCCGAGCCCTGCAGGGATGTGTCACTGCGTTCCAGGTGCAGGGCTATGCACACACAGGTCTGTGTCTGATCTGGGAGCAGCAGGGGGACTG
>NW_023183936.1:0-640 GCF_002007445.2 Ailuropoda melanoleuca | reverse complement strand
CCAATAATTGGTCAGAGTTTCTTAAATGCCTTTCTTTTATATTTATACCTTTGCCAAATGGATCTATATAAGAACGCAAGCCTTCACACTACAGACAGTTTACAAGGCAGATTTAGCTTTCACTTCCTGCTTATTCAAGCCCCNATTCAAGCCCTCAAAGTCAGCCAGAAGTAGTGCTCAGTGACTTCTTTCCTAGGTTTTTCCTGGGTTTTCTCATAGCCATTTAGTCTCCTAGAAATATGTGGAAACTTTTCCAAATTCCTTATGATTTTCAAGTGCTGTTGGATTTTCTTTTAAATTCCCAGCCAGCCTCTTGTTGGCCTCAACTGAGATGTTGCTGGTACTTACAGTTGTTTTGGTAAGAACCTGGGGGTAGACTTCTTCCTCTTTCCCACTTTCACTGAGCTGAGCTCTGGATCAAATCACATAGCTAACATGCTCTGAGAACAGATTTCCCAGGCAGCTGCACGTTTGGACAAAACATTGGCTATATTGTGGGGATGGTGTTTTTAAAGAAGCTTTAACTAGGTCATATCTCTCCGTTGTCTGCAATGCTCTGGCTTTTTGCTATCACACCACAAATGAGAATAGTCCTAAGTTAAACCTTCACAGACTTGCCTCCCCTAACATAATTGAAGCT
>NW_023183935.1:0-1709 GCF_002007445.2 Ailuropoda melanoleuca | reverse complement strand
TTTGTGTAGACAAGTTGAGTGGCCCTTGGCATACACTGCGGCATCTGCTTTTGTACTTATGCATAGACTGAAATGNCTTTCATTTGTGTAGACAAGTTGAGTGGCCCTTGGCATACACTGCGGCATCTGCTTTTGTACTTATGCATAGACTGAAATGGAGAACTGAATTGGGGCTGCAAAAATTATTCTGATGGGAATGTGCGAGCTTTCTCCAGCCTTCCTTTGCAGAATGAATTCTTTCACTGTGGATTTCTTCACAGTGCGTGTCCATCTTGTGGATAATGATAAGAAGCATTTGAGAAAGTAGTCAGCAATTAATAGTAAGAGTCATAAAGTATAAACATCAGTGCACGGTGATGTAAAAGAGATGGGCCAGACTGTTTCGCCCCTTTGTGGAGGCACAAGAAGTTTAATTGTGCAGAGTCAGGGACTCAGCAGTGCAGAACTAAGACTAAAACTCAGCTCTTAGGTTTGCGTCCTTTCTAGGAGAGAAGGGCTGCTTATCAGCCATTCAAGTCTGTGTTAGCTTTGCAGCAAACAGGGTACCCAGTCGCTTTTGTCAGCTGCAGGAATGTCAGGGAGTACAAAGGAAAAGACTCTGAGTGAGCCGTGGGAACTTGCACCTTTTGCTCCCTTGGTAATGAAGGCATGAGGGGCGTTAGATAGATACGCACTGTGCTATTTTTTTTTAAGGATCTGCTGGAAGGCACGCCCACGCTTACATAATCAGACTTTTTTTTTTAACTCAAAAATTGGTGTGTATACATTCGCAGGAAGGGCAGACTCTGAAACAGTTAAGGCACTAATTTATTTGACATTCAGTCTTATTTGTACTTGGGCTTCCGATAAGTGTTTTTATCAAGGCTGAATTCACTAAGAAAAGATTGCAACTTCTGGGGACCGTGCTCCTGTAGGTATAGCCCTTGGGGAGAGGGAGAGACACCAAAGCACACATTGGTTTCCTGAAAGTGTGGCATTCTGGGCGTTTTATTAATTCAGAGAAACATTTGTCGGACACCTGTATGCACGGTGTGATATTTGGTGTTAAGCATCTGAAGTAAGGAGAGATGTGGTTTGCAATTGTAATTGCAAAGGAAAGATTTAGGGGCTGGCGTGGGACAAGCAGGAGGAAAAACACATGTAAAAATTCTAGGATATTGGGGCATATTAGGGGATATTAGGGGCGCCTGGGTGGCTCAGTCGGTTGTGGTCCCGTGGCAGGGGGGTTTCTGGGATCGGCCCCCCCATTAGGCTTCCTGCTCTGCGGGGAGCCTTTGTCTCCGTCTCCTGCTCCCCGTGCTTGTGCAGTCTCTCTCTCTCTCTCTCACTCTGTCAAATGAATAAATAAAATCTTTAAAAAAATTAAAAAAAATCTAGGATATTAGGGTAGGAGGAGACCTTTAGAAAACATCACCTGGTCTACCTCTGCCTCCCGCTCCCCCATCATTTTGCAGATAAGGAAGCTGAAGCGTAGAGAGCTGAGATGCTTCGGCCCAGTGTCATCCTCCAAATCAGGGGCTGTCTTGGTCACGGTGCTATGACAATACCCTAGATTCAGTGGCTTCAGCAGCAAAGATTTATTTTGTTACAGGTCTGGAGGTCGGGGAATCCAAGATCAAGGTGCTGTGACAGGTGTGACCCCTTCCTGGTTTGCAGATGGTCCTCTTGTCATATCCTCATATGGCTGAGAGAGAAAAAGCATCTCAGCT
>NW_023183934.1:0-600 GCF_002007445.2 Ailuropoda melanoleuca | reverse complement strand
CGGAATCTGGGGATGTACTGTATGGTGATTAACATAATATAATAAAATTAAATTAAAAAAAAAAAAGAAAATGTTGAAAAAGAAAAACAAAGCTGGCAGCATCACATTGCCTGATTTCCTATACTACAAAGCTGTGATCACAAAGACAGCATGGTACTGGCACAAAAACAGACCAAGGGAACAGAAGAGAGACTCCAGAAATGGACCCTTGGCTCTATGGGCAACTAATCTTTGACAAAGCAGGAAAAAACAGCCAGTGGAAAAAAANATCTTTGACAAAGCAGGAAAAAACAGCCAGTGGAAAAAAAACAGTCTCTTCAATAAATGGTGCTGGGAAAATTGGACAGCTATTTGCAAAAGAATGAAACTTGACCACTCTCTCACACCATACACAAAAATAAACTCCAAATGTATAAAAGACCTCAATGTGAGACAGGAATCCATCAAAATCATAGAGGAGAACATAGGCTGCAACCTCTTTGACATTGGCCACAGCAACTTCTTCATGATATGTCTCCAAAGGCAAGAAAAACAAAAGAAAAAATGAACTTTTGGGACTTCATCAAGATAAAAAGTTTCTGCACAGCAAAGGAAACAGTC
>NW_023183933.1:0-794 GCF_002007445.2 Ailuropoda melanoleuca | reverse complement strand
CTTAAGTCAATTCCAGGCAGTGCTCTGAGGACATGGGTTTGGAGATTTAATTACTGCAGGATGCTCCCATCTTGGAAGATACAGTACATTATCTTCTATCAGGTGAAAGGCAGAGTCCTAAGAAATTTCCTGCCTAGCAGGAATAATTATTTTACTTTGGGTTCCTAAAGCTTAATTTATGTTTGGGGACAGAACTGGAACAACCCAAATTTCATGCAAATATATTAATAGCAAAGGTCATTAAAATGTTTTTGGTTACCAAATATTAACAATGAATCAAAAAATTTACAAAAAGTGACTTTAGAATTTACCCTCAAAGAGTGTGACCATTATTAAGAATGTAAGAATCATGGGGCACCTGGGTGGCTCAGTCTTTAAGCCTCTGCCTTCAGGTCAGGCTGTGATCCCAGGGTCCTGGGATTGAGCCCCTCATTGGGTTCCCTGCTCCGCTGGGAAGGCTCCTTCTTCCTCTCCCACTCCCCTCTACTTGTGTTCCCTCTCTCGCTGGCTGTCTCTCTCTCTCTCTCTCTCTGTCAAATAAATAAATAAAATCTTTAAAAAAAAAAAAGAACGTAAGAATCAAAATTTTAGTTTAGTTTTGAGCTATTGTTTTGAGGACTGCTATTGTTTTGAGGACTGCTGTTCATCTGTGAATGAAATGAGAACTGGTTGGGGGCGGGTGGAATGGTGCTGGCCCAAAACCCCTCAATTATGTTTCACTTGATTTCATTTATACTATTTATACTGACCAAGGCTTTTACCTTAACTCTATCCATTAACACTTTCTGGATTTT
>NW_023183932.1:0-941 GCF_002007445.2 Ailuropoda melanoleuca | reverse complement strand
TATTTGTGATTTTAGGTAGCACATACTGGGGACACTGGGCTGGTGGCATCTCAGAAGGAAGGCTCTACTCCGAGAGGTAGAAATCTCAGAGATCAGTACTGAGCCCGCTTCACCNATCTCAGAGATCAGTACTGAGCCCGCTTCACGCTGTAATTCATCAGTTTACTCAGAAATGCAACTATTTCACTCATCAATTCTTATATCCATCAGGTCTCTGGACTAGCATCAGCATCAACTGGACACTTACAATAGTTTTGGACCCCATCCCAGACCTACTGAATCAGAATATCTGGAGACGGAGCCCAGGAATCTGCCTATAAACAAACTCTCCAAGTGAGTTTAAGTACACTCAAGTTGGAGAACCACCAGGTAGAGCAGGAATTGCCTCAGCAATTATCTAATTCCTCTAGAATATATGAGGAAATTAAACCTAGAAAGGTAGCGTAGCCACCTGATTTGCCCTGTGAGTTAGTAGCAGGAACTGAACTAGACCTCAGATCTCCCAACTTCCAGTAATAAAAATAGCAAGGTGCCATGACTCTTGTCAAGTAGAGGCTGGCTGGGCTCAACATCAGCAAAACAGAGACTTCGACTTTTTATCTATATTCCTCTTGGCTTCTAATTTCAATAAATGAATGATCATCCATGCATTTAATTTAGGCTCCAGACAGGATAATGCCAGAGTGAATTTTCTAAATTCAATTAACAAGAGCCAGTAGTCTCCTTACGAAAGCCAACTTCCACTACTCAGGGCTTCATGAAGCACTTGGGATTCTTAGCACACTTTAGCTGCCAGAGGAAGTCAAGATGTGTGACTTACATGTAATACGCAAAGTTACTGAATTTTTTTTCTTTTACACTTCATGGCACGTGCAATAGTATATTGAGTTGGAAGGTTTTCTTTTAAGATCTTCTTATCACATTTCATTGATTTACTAACA
>NW_023183931.1:403-600 GCF_002007445.2 Ailuropoda melanoleuca | reverse complement strand
GACAAGGATGCCCACTCTCGCCACTATTGTTCAACATAGTACTAGAAGTCCTTGCAACAGCAATCAGGCAACAAAAGGGTGTAAAAGGTATCCAAATCGGTAAAGAAGAAGTCAAAACTGTCTCTCTTCACAGATGACATGATACTCTATATGGAAAACCCAAAAGAATCCATTCCCAAAATATTAGAAGTTATAGA
>NW_023183931.1:0-187 GCF_002007445.2 Ailuropoda melanoleuca | reverse complement strand
TTGAGGAAGACACAAAAAGATGGAAAAATATTCCATGCTCATGGATTGGAAGAATTAACATAGTTAAAATCTCCATGCTACCCAGAGCCATCTACACTTTCAGTGCTATCCCGATCAAATACCGATAACATTTTTCAAAGAACTGGAACAAATAGTCCTTAAATTTGTATGGAACCAGAAAAGGCCC
>NW_023183930.1:8940-9356 GCF_002007445.2 Ailuropoda melanoleuca | reverse complement strand
AGGATTTTTAATGAAGGCCAAAAAGCTGTATATGTACATTAATAAATTGTATTGTAGAATGACAGTATAGTTCATAGTCTGTATGTGTAACTACTCCAAGCTCGACCTGCGATTCATGTGCTGTACCTGATGTTTGGGGTGCACAAGGGGAATTTTAAAAATAAATGTCAACAAGGGCATATATTTTAAGTTTATGAAATTAAATGTATATTGTCGTGTAAAACTGGCATTCCAATGGCAGGGGATGTATAAAATGTAAGAGCAATAAAGTCCTAGGTAGTCTTAATTTTATTAAAATGTGAAAACCTGTTTGGTTCAATTTTGCTTGACAGCACACTGATTTTCTTTTTCTTTTTTTTCTTTTTTTTTTTTTTAAGACTTTTTATTTATTTATTTGACAGAGATAGACAGCCAGC
>NW_023183930.1:0-691 GCF_002007445.2 Ailuropoda melanoleuca | reverse complement strand
ATTCATGATGTAAAAATCAAATTGGAGACATATGCAATGAGTTCTAATCTTTCAAGAATCATATATACATCATATATACATATATACTTCTCTTAAAGGGTGCTTTTTACTGACTTAAAAGTATGAGAATAATTATTGGTATAAGAGGCCAGAGTAGGGCCTGGGAGAGCAGGAACCAAGGGCTGCTGACTCCTAAAGTAAGAAGTCCTATCCGTTTACTTCACTGAGTCTTACGAGGAGAGACATTTCTATGAGAGTCATGATATAAAAAAGTTGGGAAGTATTTCCCCTAGACAGCTATTTGCCACTTCCAAGCTTTCCAACACAGGGTCAATAACACCCCCACCTTAGCCTTGAATCATCAGGAGGTTTCTCCTCTGATCTTGCCCTGCCTGATTTGGATATTACCCCCACAAGTTCCACTAGCTTTTTTCTTTAGAAAAGACTAAATCTGATGCAAGTTTTTACATGAAGCCACTTTTCAGAAATGTAGCCACCCAACTCAATAAGTTAAAAAAAATGGGGGGGGGGCTACTAATGGGTAAAGTCCATAAAAGGTTTATAAAGTCACTATGCTTCATAATTAAGTAGAGGCTAAATATGGCACTTGGTGTTTTGTTTCAATTTTCCCTGAATCAATCTAGTACACTCAGCCTAAAAAATGGGGAGAAATAAGGAGGCCTGAAACAGT
>NW_023183929.1:0-594 GCF_002007445.2 Ailuropoda melanoleuca | reverse complement strand
TTTCTTTTGCATCTAATTTTGTATCCTTTTGTTTCCCCTGAGCATTTTAATAGGTATTTTTGTATGTTTTTGTATGTTTTTCAGATCTTAAGCAGCATTTTTAATAGCTGTATAGTTTTCCAGCTTGATGTGTACTTTCATACAGTCGTTATTACCGATGGGATGAGCGTAAATCCTTGTCCACATTGCGAATTATTTCCTCAGGTTGGCTTCCTAGAAAGGCTGGTTCTTAGTGCTCTCCTGGACCTTGCCCCACACCCCCGTCCCACCCTGCCCTGCCTGTGCCCTCCCACTCACTGCCCTGCCTCTCCTTTCTAGTCATGGTGGCCCTGGGTCTCCTTCCATTGCAGCTGCCACTAAAACTGCCCTGGGCACCTCNTCATCGTTAATTTCCCCTTCCTTTCAGGACCCCTGGTGGGAGGTGTTTGGGAGGAGTGCCCCCTTCTCTAGATTGGGCACTGAGGGCCCAGAATGGCCCGCAGCAAGCATTTCTCCAGGGGCAAACCTGCTTGCCTGGCAGCCTGAAGGAGGCTGGCCCTTCCTCACCCTTTCTTCCCTCTCTTTGCAGCTCCCACCCTGCAGTGCAGTGTCCGG
>NW_023183928.1:0-761 GCF_002007445.2 Ailuropoda melanoleuca | reverse complement strand
TGTTTGAGTACCCTGCCAGCATGACATGAACACCTGGGGCATTCAAAACCAGATATGTGACCCAAGAAAAATTTTTAACTCTGTTGCAAACTTAACTGGACAAATTAAAGGGAAGTTAAAGAAAAAAATAATAACTTTCTCTATCCCAAACAGAAATGTCACATATAAAGAAATGCAAATTATTGGGAAAAACGCATGGAATGTGTTTTAAAGGCAAATGTTTAGTATTCTATTATATAAATGAATCTGATTAATAAAAGGTTGTCGTTCTAAGTCCACTGAAACAATTCAAATATGAACTATACATTACAAATTTATAAGATTAAACATGTACAAAACAATTACACATGCATGTATGTATGTTTGTGTGTGCATGTATTTCCATATATGTATATACACACACACACACACATATATATATATAACATATGGANATATATATATATAACATATGGAGAATAGTATACACATATTGTGAGCAAAATTTGGAAGAATATATATGTCCATGTAAATGTACTTATATATTACTGTGCACAGGGAAGTATATCTGGCGGATATAAATGAAATTACCAAGGAAATACATCTTGCTGTGTAACAAGATAAAAAATACAGACAAAAATATTTTTCTAATAAATACACATTCCTACACTGCATTTGATTTCGAAATAAATACATCAACTTGAAATCCAGAAAATAACTGATATAAGATTTTATAGCATTGTATACGTATGTGTGTGGCTTAACTGTATATATCTAAATCT
>NW_023183927.1:620-748 GCF_002007445.2 Ailuropoda melanoleuca | reverse complement strand
TGTTTGAGTACCCTGCCAGCATGACATGAACACCTGGGGCATTCAAAACCAGATATGTGACCCAAGAAAAACTTTTAACTCTGTTGCAAACTTAACTGGACAAATTAAAGGGAAGTTAAAGAAAAAAA
>NW_023183927.1:0-327 GCF_002007445.2 Ailuropoda melanoleuca | reverse complement strand
ATATATATATATAACATATGGAGAATAGTATACACATATTGTGAGCAAAATTTGGAAGAATATATATGTCCATGTAAATGTACTTATATATTACTGTGCACAGGGAAGTATATCTGGCGGATATAAATGAAATTACCAAGGAAATACATCTTGCTGTGTAACAAGATAAAAAATACAGACAAAAATATTTTTCTAATAAATACACATTCCTACACTGCATTTGATTTCAAAATAAATACATCAATTTGAAATCCAAAAAATAACTGATATAAGATTTTATAGCATTGTATACGTATGTGTGTGGCTTAACTGTATATATCTAAATCT
>NW_023183926.1:3759-3892 GCF_002007445.2 Ailuropoda melanoleuca | reverse complement strand
GAGTCACAGATTGAGTTGATTTCAAGCTGATTTTTTAGTCTTTGCAAAGGAAGGTCCTTTTCCTGTTTACTTTCATTCTTACAGTATTAGACCATCAGTGGATTCTTTTTTATACTTTTTTTTTAAAGATTTT
>NW_023183926.1:0-2571 GCF_002007445.2 Ailuropoda melanoleuca | reverse complement strand
GGGAGGGAAGGAAGGAAGGAGCAAGGGGAGGGGGGAAGGGAGGGAGGAAGGGAGTTTTCCAAGAGAACAAAGAGCTAATTATGTTAGCCAGAATTTATTTTGTACCTATTATGTGTTATGTTTCTTACCTAGCATATGTATTAACATATGTTTTGTATCTAATATATGTAGATGACAGAAAAATATAGGCAAAGAGATAGATAATTATGTCATTTAACCTGCTAATGGTCCTATAAGTTCAGTGGTTTGGTTTTTCTTCTTCATCATAAGGAAATTGAAGCTTGTATAAGTTAAGAAACTTGCCCAGGGTCACCCAGCTAACATACAGGATTGAAAATCAGGATTTAAACTCAGTTCTGTTTGGCTTAAATGAATGTTTATAGCTTATGTAAAACAGCAGCTTACAAACAGAATGTGTGGCAGGGGTTCCTACCCCCTACCCATGTGTTAGAATCATCTGGGAACTTTATTTTTATTTAATTGAAAATTCAGCGATGCCTAATATTTAGTTTTAAGTCACTAACTCTGCGGAGCTGTGCTGAGCCTCCCTCTATTATCCTAAAACCTCAGTGCAATCCTGCTAGCCCCAGGTCTGGGAAAGTCACATTTTTAAGGGCATAAATAAATTGGGGTGAAGAGGGGAGTGAAACCNACATTTTTAAGGGCATAAATAAATTGGGGTGAAGAGGGAAGGAAGATGCGTGATGCACTTGTTTTGTGGGGCTGCTGGAACAAATTATCACAAAATGAGCAGATTAAAACAACAGAAAATGATTCTCTCGAAGAAGTTCTGGAGCTTGAAGTCCAGAATCAAGGACGTGCTTCCTCCAAAGGCGCTAGGGGTGGACCCTTCCTTGCCTCTCTCCTAGCTTCTGGTTGTTGCTGGTAATCCATGCTGTTCCTTGGCATGCAGAGGCATCCCCACATCTCTACCCTCATTGTCACGTGGTGTTCACCTTGTGTGTCTTCTGTCTCTATGTTCAAATTTCCTTCCACTTCTAAGAATGCCAGCCATGGGATGAGGGCCCACCCTAATCCAGTAGGGCGTCACCGTACCTTGATTAGACTTGCAAAGACTCATTCCAAATAAGGTCACATTTACAGGCACTGAGGTTTAGGACCTGAACGCATCTTTTGAGGGGGACACAATTCTATCCAGACAGGTAGGAAGCACATACTGAACAGGAAATTGTAGGCAACTTGAGAATCCATGGGAATACCTGGCAGGGGAGGGTTTTCCTACCCGGGATAGGGGTGGGAAAAGTCCTCTGTAGATGTTAAATAAAACAAAGCTTCTCCCCAAAGGCTAGAGAGCAGTATTTCAGGTGGCTTGGGAATCCCAGTTGTCTTGGCAGGGCTTGCAGATATGACCCCAGGTCGTTCTGCTGAACTGCACACACACACATCCCTCCCTCTTTAAATGAAAGAGCATCCAGACTTTGTGACAGAGTGCTGAAGTCAATCGCTGAGTCAGTCATCAAACCTGGGTTAGTCTCAGGCAATCTCTAACAGTGAGCTAAATCCCACGAGTTTCGATTTCCACCTTTGTAAAATGGGACTAATCATTCCATAATTCCAACCTGTCCTGCAGCCCAGGATGCTATGAGATGGAGAGCATTATTCATGGAGGAAGCCTGGGCCACATTCTAGAGTCCAGCGCAGGGGAATTCACTAAGAAGATTCCTGGAGGCCACAATACTTCCCACACAACTGCGCCTGCTATACCAAAGCAAAGAAAGAGGAGGCAGAGGAACATAAACACAGCATTTTCTTCACCTCGNCATAAACACAGCATTTTCTTCTCCTCATTTACAAAGATCCATCCTTCTCGGGGTGCAGTTTGGAGGACAAGGCAGGAAAGGGCTCTGGGATCACAGACCTCTCAAGGGTCTATGCAGCAAGCAGGAACTCTTTAATCTGACGGGAGTACGGGAGTCCTTGGCGGTGGTGCAAATACACGTTAGCCAGTGGTCTCTCATCCTGACAGCAATTCATCAATAGATTGCCAGCTACCAGGTGTCAGGGGAGCCCCAAGTTTTCCTTTTGCCTCGGGCCCCATAACTTGTAAATCCAGTGCTGGCATTTCAGTAGAAACACCCAGAAGGAATTCTCTGGGTGCTAGCTGCAACACAGAAAAGTATATTAAAGATATTCAGAAAACGATGACTTTTCCAATAGGTTTTTAATGCCAAACATATGTACTCCTCGCCGAAATTCGAGTGTTTAGCAGATTCTGAGATTTCACTTCAACTACCCCAGCTGGCGTCCGACACATTCCAGTTTTTCTTCTACTTGATACGTCTATTTTTAATCCCTTCAGATGCCTTTCTTTTTGGCAAATTGGGAGGAGAGAGTGCCTGTCGCTCTGCGTCTTTCAGTTCGTATTTTGCATAAATCAGCCAGGAATTAGGAATTAAACAATCACTTCATATCTTAGTTGTCAAATATTTCACTGTTGGGAGGTACATTTGCATATCTGAAAACATGCTGGCCTCTCCCTACATCAGGGATATGGAGAATATATAAAGAAACTCACTGGGATACCAAAGAGAACAACAGCAAGAAAGTGAT
>NW_023183925.1:0-582 GCF_002007445.2 Ailuropoda melanoleuca | reverse complement strand
ATTGGTAGTATGTTGTCAATTTAACATGTATTCTTCTTAAGACTATACATATACATGTCTTTGTTCATTTGGGTCTAACTAACCTGTAGGTAAGGTGTTTTAACAACAAACATTTACTTCTCACAGTCTGGGAGCTGGGATGTCCAGGATAAAGATGCCACTTCTTTATTTGTAGATGGCCATCTACTCCTTATAACCTCACACAACAGGGAACAGAGAGGGAGAGGAGGCAAGCTATTGGATTTCTCCCTTCTTATAAGGGTGCAAATCTCATCATGAGGTCTCCATACTCATGACCTAATTACCTTCCAAGGACTTTGCCTCCTAGTATCAACCCATTGGGTGTTTCCACAAATGAATTTTGGGCTAATAACTATATAGTCCAAAACTATATAAAAGTACATATATTCAGTTAAAACTCTATAAATAACTGTATACCTAGTTATGGACTGAAGATATAAATATATAAAAACAAATTAATGAAAATGTATATAAAACATAAATATATACATGTTTTGTCTTTCTGGAATACACATTTTCTCCATGATATCTCTCTGTGTTCATTTGTCTTTATCTCACTTT
>NW_023183924.1:452-531 GCF_002007445.2 Ailuropoda melanoleuca | reverse complement strand
AAATCCTGTCAAAACTGCTGGCGGCAATGGAAAGAAAAGGCCCAAAACACGTCCGTCAGAGACAACACCGTGCAGGGAG
>NW_023183924.1:0-229 GCF_002007445.2 Ailuropoda melanoleuca | reverse complement strand
GTAATAAAGCAGAGCGTCCAGGAAAACTCCTCCAGCGAACAGCAGCCTTTTCACTGGGGACCCCGATTCCACATTGGATGTAGGGGCCTGGGGAGGATCCAGCCTTTAGAACCAAGAGACAAAGTGTGAGGGGAAAGCCCTTGAAGTCACGACGGCTATATTGAAGGTGGAACAGGAATCAAGGTGCTTTGGTACCGTGACTGAAACACGACGAACACAGCACTGAGAA
>NW_023183923.1:0-1178 GCF_002007445.2 Ailuropoda melanoleuca | reverse complement strand
TCAAAGTCATCTAAGCCATGGCTGCTTTTGTACCTCCCAGTTTCACTTCCTCTGATGGCCCTCAATTACCCCTATGCTTGAGGCAAACCAAGCAAATGTACTGTCACTGTCCCTGCTCTCTCCANTCACTGTCCCTGCTCTCTCCGCTCCCCTCCTTCATCTCCACATGACACAACTTTCTCAACACTTCAGGGCTCACCTTCAGTGTTATCTCCCCTTGACAGTCCTTGAATGCCCCCCCAACCTCCCCACTGCAGGTACCTTCTCAATTAATTCTTCCACACTCTCTGTTTTATTTATTCCAATACGTCAATAAATATTCTATTTTAGGCTGTAAACTATTTGAAATTAGGGACAATATAGACAAAGATCTTAACAACTGCAAACTGCATAACAGAAGGCAAATTAAATTTAAACGCTGTGGACTGTCCCAGAACGCCTTCACACCCCACTGTGCTTGTGTTCTCTGTTCACAGGAAGCTTTCCATGGGGTTGTCTATGCTTTCTCAATTCCTACTGCTGCTTTGACCTATCGAAATGGCTCCTATTCATCCTGGAATATTTTTGTCCAAATAGCAGTGACTTTTACTTTTTAGGCCCACGACCACTTCTCTTTCTGAAGTTTACTCCACCTCTTACCAACATTGGAAGCAGCTGCCCACTCCCTCCATCTTGCAATGCAATCTGGATTTGGCTTCTGAGATGCTACATTGTCTTTTTCGTTTACTTTCAGCCAGATTAGATGTGTCCTTTGCTTGTTGCTTCCCCTGGGGCCAAATGAAATGTTGGGATTTCCCAGGGATCAGTTCAAAATTCTCTTCTCTGCTATAGCCACACTTTTTTTAAAAGTTCATTTGGTCCAATCCATTATACCAAGCAAGGAAGACAAAGAACTACATTATTTCAAATACACGTAAGCGCACTCCACCATTGGAGCCTTCCTAAGGCTCAGTGTCTGTTTCATCCTGGGAATGGTGACTTATTCAGAAAGCCATGCTCTATTTCATTCAGGGGTTAAAGTTCCTCTTTGATGGCAGACCTTGATAGATCTAACCAGATAAATAAATGACGTGGTACTTGTCTCTCTTAGCTACACCAACAGAACAAAAATTATTTGTCCTTGTGGGTTTCTCCAAGACTGCTTATCCCACAGATGGTTTGAGAATTCCCTCCTGCAA
>NW_023183922.1:0-629 GCF_002007445.2 Ailuropoda melanoleuca | reverse complement strand
TGAAAATTGCATACTCTTGATATTCATAGTAACTTTAGTTGCTTGAGGAAGGGGGCTAGTCTGGCTTTTCTAGTCTGTCCTAGCAAGTAGAATGACATTTAAAAATTCATTCAAAATCTTGGAACTTGAGTTTTTATATGTATTGTGTTATAAAAGATCTTGCTTGCTGCTTTTCCTTTTCCTTTTTTTTTTTTNTTTTTTTTTTTTAAAGTTATCTCTACCCCCAACATTGTACTTGAACTCACAACCTGGAAATCAAGAATTGCATGCTATACAGACTGAGCCAGCCAGGTGCCTCTGCTTTTCATTTTTTGAGGCTCCCATCACCCTCCTCCCCAAAGCCCCACTGATAGTAGTTCTTCTCACCGATTCCCCAACCAGTATTATATTCCATTTAAGTTAGTGTGAATTCACTCAAAAAAAAGTGCAAATAACTTTTCTTAATATAAACAAATTACTAGTAGGCAGAAAAATTTTTTTATGACTTTAAAAAGAGTCAAAAATTAGAAGACCGCAATAATTATTAAGCTGTAAGTAAGAGATGTAACAGGAGATGTAGTGTATTAAGCTTTAAATAGGAGAATTTCATGCTGGGATATGGCTAGTTTCCACTCCCTTCCTCCCCTTCT
>NW_023183921.1:0-1189 GCF_002007445.2 Ailuropoda melanoleuca | reverse complement strand
TTCAGTTTCTATGATGCAAACAAGTGTCCTTTTTCTGGTCTATTTAGTGCTATGTTTTTCACATTTTGTGGGTTTTTTTGGTGATTTTGATGTTTAAAATGGCTTCCGAGTATAGCTCTGAAGTGCTGCATGTTGTTCCTAAGTGGAAGACAATTGTAATGGGCCTTGCAGAGAACATACGTGTCAGATAGGCTTCATTTAGGCAAAGAGTTCTAGTGCTCTTGGTCATGAGTTCTGTGTTAACGAATCAACAATATAGTACATTCAAATTCATCTATCTGTATGTGAGGCCAGGGAGCTCCAAAACTACTAGAGTACCATGTATCATGCATGATGAAACTATGGAAAAGTGGCTAAAATTTGTGGATTCATGATATGACAACCAATTAAAAAAAAAAAAGTAGTGGGCAACCTTATTGTGAAGCTGGAAGCCAAAGAAATTTATGGTCCTATTACCAAGAGTCAGGGAATGTTAAACCCCTCCCCCCCTCTTTTTAATGGGGAAAGGGAGTGTCTTTAATTACATCAATGTAAATTTTCTTATGATACCATTTTGTTCTTGCCATTTCTGGAAAGCAAATATGAGGAAATGAGTTGATTGCAGGTCCAAGAATCTTTTCTTCCAAACTGTGCAGTCAAGAATCAGGCAGGAAGGACTGAAGCCAATGGGCACAAAATCAACAAAATAAAAGAGTTGAACCAGACTTTGACTTGTAATTCAGAACACAAATTGATGGTCTTCAGGCTATACTAGACAGGATGCTTGGTATTATGCCTTCTACCAATTCAATATCCCTATATCCTTGAGTAAAAACACCCTGAGCTGGGGATACAGGTGGGGTCATTCCGAACCAACAGGGCCAACACTCGGACCTAGCCAGGCAATGATATGGGGAAGCAGGGGTAAGGTCATGAGGCTCTCCTAAGGGCAGAGAGTTAGCCCTAAGATTACTGCATTATTTCCAGACGGTTCTGATCCAAAAACCAAGGTCCACATTCAGAGATTAGGAGACTGGTCAAGAAGTTGTGGTCAGGGATCCAGAGTAAAGCTACTTCCAGGAGTCTGGAGGGTGGGTTTAAAATGAGCAACAGTTGAGGCCTCCATTTGTCTCTCTACCTCAGAGAAATTCTGCATCCTCCCAATGTTTATTAGGATGCAGATGGCTCTGGAATCCACCCCTGGGTTTGC
>NW_023183920.1:0-902 GCF_002007445.2 Ailuropoda melanoleuca | reverse complement strand
GACCTGAGCTGAAATCAAGTTGGACGCTCAACGGACTGAGCCACTCAGGTGCCCCTCAATTTCAATTTTTTTAAAAAAGATTTTATTTATTTATTTGACAGAGAGGGGGACAGAGAGAGAGGNTGACAGAGAGGGGGACAGAGAGAGAGAGAACACAAGCAGGGGGAGCGGGAGAGGGAGAAGCAGGCTTCCTGTTGAGCAGGGAGCCCAACGGGGGCTTGATCCCAGGACTCTGGGATCATGATCAGGGCTGAAGGCAGATGCTCAATGAGTGAGCCACCCAAGCACCCCTCAATTTCATTTTCATGCCCTTCTATCTAAACTTCCCTTCTCTTTCTTCTTCCTATCTTGAAGCACTCGGCCCCAAATGAAGATTCACCATACTTAGCAGAGAGCTCTTCCCCTTGTGTACACAAGATACAAAGACACTTAAGACACCATACTCTGAAACACAGGCACACATTATAAGACTGAAAGTCCTCAATCCTGGGTAAACAAGAAACAACTCCCACCCCTGCCTTCCCTCATCAGTCAAATCATTATCAAGTTCTTTTGTTGTAAGAAAAAAAAAGGACTGGATTTATTTATTTGTGTAGGACAAAAAAGATTGGATTTATTTATTTGTGTAGGACCATGAGAATCTCAGGTGAAAACAATAAACTCTGAGTAACAGGCTGCTGGCAGCCGATGATGAGGGGGGCCTAGTAAGACCCTAAAACTGAATGTTTAAAGGGATTATAATTTCCATTTGATGAGGATTGTTAAATGAAGAATGGATGTATTTTACTTACATTTTTACCATAGGAAATTTATTTTTCAGAACTTGTATGTTGAATATTTAAGAAAAATGTAATCAAGGTAATTATAAGTTACTGATCTTCAAAGTCTCAGCAACATTTTGA
>NW_023183919.1:227-719 GCF_002007445.2 Ailuropoda melanoleuca | reverse complement strand
TTTTATTATATTATGTTAGTCACCATACAGTACATCCCCGGCTTCCGATGTAAACCTCGATGATTCATTAGTTGCGTATAACACCCAGTGCACCATGCAATACGTGCCCTCATTACTACCCAACACCGGTCTATCCCATTCCCCCACCCCCCTCCCCTCTGAGGCCCCCAGTCTGTTTCTCATAGTCCATAGTCTCTCATGTTTCGTTCCCCCCTCTGATTACCCCCCATCTTTATCCCTTTCTTCCCCTACCGATGATCCTAGTTCTTATGTTCCATAGATGAGAGAAATCATATGAGTTGTCTTTCTCTGGTTGACTTATTTCACTTAGCATTATCTCCTTTAGTGCCGTCCATGTTGCAGCAAATGTTGAGAACTTGTTCTTTCTGATAGCTGAGTAATATTCCATTGTATATATGGACCACAACTTCTTAATCCAGTCATCTGTTGAAGGGCATCTCGGCTCCTTCCACGATTTAGCTATTGTGGACA
>NW_023183919.1:0-192 GCF_002007445.2 Ailuropoda melanoleuca | reverse complement strand
CCTTCTCTTCACTACATCTGTATCTTTGGGGTAAATACCCAGTAGTGCAACGGCTGGATCATAGGGTAGCTCAATTTTTAACTTTTTAAGGGAAAACCACACTGTTTTCCAGAGTGGCTGCACCAACTTGCATTCCCACCAACAACGTAGGAGGGATCCCCTTTCTCAACAACCTCTCCAACAATTGTTTCT
>NW_023183918.1:0-865 GCF_002007445.2 Ailuropoda melanoleuca | reverse complement strand
TTTTCAAAGAACTGGAACAAATAGTCCTTAAATTTGTATGGAAACAGAAAAGGCCCCGAATCTCCAAGGATGTGTTGAAAAGGAAAAACAAAGCTGGGGGCATCACGTTGCCGGATTTCAAGCTATACGACAAAGCTGTGATCACAAAGACAGCATGGTACTGGCACAAAAACAGACACATCGACCAATGGAACAGAATAGAGAACCCAGAAATGGACCCTTGGCTCTTTGGACAACTAATCTTTGATAAAGCAGGAAAAAACACCCAGTGGAAAAAAGACAGTCTCTTCAGNGCTGTACTACAAAGCTGTGATCACAAAGACAGCATGGTACTGGCACAAAAACAGACACATCGACCAATGGAACAGAATAGAGAACCCAGAAATGGACCCTCGGCTCTTTGGGCAACTAATCTTTGATAAAGCAGGAAAAAACATCCGGTGGAAAAAAGACAGTCTCTTCAATAAATGGTGCTGGGAAAATTGGACAGCTACATGCAAAAGAATGAAACTTGACCACTCTCTCACACCATACACAAAAATAAACTCCAAATGGATGAAAGACCTCGATGTGAGACAGAAATCCATCAAAATCGTAGAGGAGAACATAGGCAGCAACCTCTACAACATCAGCCAAACCCACCTTTTTCATGACACATCTCCAAAGGCAAGAGAAACAAAAGATAAAATGAACTTATGGGACTTCATCAAGATGAAAATCTTCTGCACAGCCAAGGAAACAGTCAAAAAAACTAAGAGGCAGCCCACGGAATGGGGGAAGATATTTGCAAAGGTCACTACAGATAAAGGACTGGTATCCAAGATCTACAAAGAACTTCTCAAATTCAATACATGAGAAACAAATA
>NW_023183917.1:423-942 GCF_002007445.2 Ailuropoda melanoleuca | reverse complement strand
GATCCTCCCCAGGCCCCTCCAACCAATGTGGAATCGGGGTCCCCAGTTAAAAGGCTGCTGTTCGCTGGAGGAGTTTTCCTGGTGCTCTGCTTTATTACCAATGAGAAGGGCGTGGGTCCTCGAAAATCCTGGACCTTTTCATTCATCCTCCCTTACTCACGAGAGATAATGATCGTTGATATTTCCCTGGACTGTGTGGGGCCTCAGAGTCCACTATGGGGCACTCTGGTCAGGCTTCCGCGACCACTTTCCCTCATGTTTCCCTATTCACGAAGGGTGATGATAGTGCTAACGGTCCCTGTACGCTGTTGTTTCTGACGGACGTGTTTTGGGCCTTTTCGTTCCATTGCCGCCAGCAGTTTTGACAGGATTTCCCCAGGGAGCAAACATTTCGTTGGAAGCGGGTTTTGGCCGAATTGTGTTTCTCAGTGCTGTATTCGTCGTGTTTCAAAGGTACCAAAGCAGTGCTGTGTTCGTGGTGTTTCACTCATGGTACCAAAGCACCTTGATTCCTGTTCC
>NW_023183917.1:0-225 GCF_002007445.2 Ailuropoda melanoleuca | reverse complement strand
CATGCTCCCTTACACACGAGAGATGATGATCGTTGATATTTCCCTGGACTGTGTGGGGTCTCAGAGTCCACTATGGGGCACTCTCGTCAGGCTTCCGCGAGCACTTTCCCTCATGTTTCCCTATTCACTAAGGGTGATGGTAGTGCTAAGACGCTCCCTGTACGGTGTTATTTCTGACGGACGTGTTTTGGGACTTTTCGTTCCATTGCCGCCAGCAGTTTTGAC
>NW_023183916.1:743-1145 GCF_002007445.2 Ailuropoda melanoleuca | reverse complement strand
AGCTGGAGGTGTTTTCCTGGACGCTCTTCTTTAATACCAATAAGAAGGGCGCTGAGTCCTCGAAATTCTTGTAATTTTTCATTTATACACCCTGATTTAAGTGAGATGATGTTCATTGATATTTCCCTGGATTATGCAGTGTCTCAGAGACCACAATGTGGCACTATCGTCAGGCTTCCGTGAACACTTGCCCTCATGTATCCCTATTCACGAAGGATGATGCTAGTGCTAAGACGGCCACTGCACAGTGTTGTTTCTGACAGAAATGTTTTAGGCATTTTCGTTCCATTGTCACCAGCAGTTTTGATAGGATTTACCCATGAAGCAAACATTGCATTGGAGGCTGGTTTGGCCAAATTTTGTTTCTCAGTGCTGTGTACATCTTGTTTCAGTCACGGTAAG
>NW_023183916.1:388-708 GCF_002007445.2 Ailuropoda melanoleuca | reverse complement strand
TGATTTTTGTTTCACGTTCTATAAGGCCGACTTGACTTCATGGGATTTATTTTCACACTTTGTTTCTTGGTTCTAAGTGCTGGATACTTCCAAGGCACATTCACACAATGGGGAATCTGGTTCCCAAATGAAAACGTGGATGTTAGCTGGAGTTGTTTTCCTGGACGCTCCTCATTAATACCAATAAGAAGGGTGCTGAGTCCTCGAACTTCTTGAAATTTTTATTTATACTCCCTTATTGAAGTGAGATGATGTTTGTTGATATTTCCCTGGATTGTCAGTTGTCTCAGAGACCACTATGTGGCACTCTCGTCAGGCTT
>NW_023183916.1:0-190 GCF_002007445.2 Ailuropoda melanoleuca | reverse complement strand
TTTCTCAGTGCTGTGTTCATCGTGTTTAACTCACAGAAACAAAGCACCTTGATTTTTGTTCCACGTTCCATAAGGGCGATGTGACTTCAACAGCTTTATCGTTGCACTTGTTTTCGTCGTTCTAAGCGATGGATGCTTCCAAGGCACATTCACACAGAGGGGAATCTGGGTTCCAATTGAAAACGCGGAT
>NW_023183915.1:1030-7728 GCF_002007445.2 Ailuropoda melanoleuca | reverse complement strand
AGCCATATGGCTCTTGGAGCCGAAGACACTTGCTCTCCAACCCTTTATGGGGGTTTGCAGACCCTGCCCCCAGGGGCGGGGAGCACACAGTAGGACGGAGTGTGCGGTTTGCGTACCCACTGCCTCCCAACACCCGGGCCAGAGCTTAGTGCTAAGAACCGTTTTCAGGGGCTGCTGGGGTTCCCGGTGGCAGCTGCCAGCAACCACTGAGGGCCCTTCGAGGGATTCCGTCACTCCCGGAAAGCAGGAAGTCACGGGCCACACGGTGATTAACCTTCTCTGCCAGGGGAGCCTTATCCCTCTCTGGGGCTCACCTGGCACCATGCATTCAGCACTCAATAAATGCACATGTAGGGGCGCCTGGGTGGCTCAGTCATTAACCGTCTGCCTTCGGCTCAGGGAGGGATCCCGGAGTCCTGGGATCGAGCCCCACATGGGGCTCCCTGCTCCACTGGGAGCCTGCTTCTTCCTCTCCCACTCCCCCTGCTTGTGTTCCCCCTCTTGCTGGCTGTCTCTCTGTCAAATAGATAAATAAAATCTTTAAAAATAAAATAAAATAAAAGCACGTGTAATTGGACCGATGAACTATCCATGCACACCAGGTGCTGGGTGCAGAGTCAGGAGGGAGCCGAACCAGGGATGACCCAGGCTGGGGAGCAGCCTGTGGAGACCAGAAGGAACATTCCCCAAGCTGGCCCAGGGTGCGGGTCAATGTGGGGGAGGGGAGACGGACAGGCGGCTCTGGGCAGGTGCGGGGTGGTGGAGAACTCTGAACTGGGAAGGAATTAGCCCATCTGGCCTGTGTTGGCTGCATGGGGGTGAGGGGCAGGTCCCTGGTGTGTACTGTCCAGGAATGGATTTGAGCCAAACAGGTAAAATCTCCCAGCACCCGAACGGAAGGAAGCGGATCCAAGCTGGGGCCTCGGCACTGTGGGGGAGCCGGCTGGGCATTTGCTCAGAAGCAGAGGCCGGGGTTCAGCCGCAGCCTGGGCCTCAGCAGACAGTGGTGAAATGGAGCCCCCTGTGATCCCAAGCGTCCTGCAGAGATGGGGGGCTGCTCATCTGAGGGGCAGAGCTGCTGGTAGCAGAGCAGGGAAAACCTCTCTGGGCAGCCCCCCCCCGCCCTGCCCCCTCTGCCTTCTTGGTTTGGACCTCTGCCCTGAGCAGCATCTGAGGCTGGGGTGAGCACCTGCCCCCACCCCCCATGGTGTCCGGGAGGCTCAAGTGCCCCCAGACAGGATAACCTGGCCCGTGAGCCCCTTCTGTCTGCAAGGGGGCCCTTCACAGCCTCACCTTCACCCCCGTGAGTCAGTCAGTGGCAGAGAGGCTCGGATCAAGCTCCAGCTTCGGGGAGCCCTGAGTCCCACCCATCTTCAGGGAGCCTGGGATCCCACCCATTCGGCACATGCCTCATCTGTCGGCGGACCTCACAGGAGGCCTGTGAAAGTCAGGTGTCTGGATCCTGCAGTTCAAGCCCCAAGATTTGAGGATTTGATCTTTGCACCACTGAATTACTCCACTCAGCTCCTCTTAGAGCAACAGAGAAGAAACTAATAAGTCTAAACTGCCAAAATTCAATTTTTGTATTATCACCTTTCTTCTCTGTTTCCTCAAGGACATGAGACGGAGTATGTATTGTATTGCCAATGCTAGATTATAGTGGAACCCCACCTGCGTGCACGATATCGATCCATCGATTCTGCTGGATGTTGTGATGTTTAACATCACTTACATTTTAGTGGCTGGACACCTGGGGCAATTTTCTTCTCATTTGTGTGATGAGATTTTTTATTATTCCGAATTACAGCACGGAAATGGGGATGTTTATTTGAATGAGATGAAGTTTCTTTTTCCAGAATTTATGTAGAATGTTTCATAATGCATTTTAAACTCAAATTTGAGAAGTAATTTCTATGCCAGCAACTATCCTGCAGAGACACCAAAATTGGCAATTGGCATAAAAAGAAAAAACACATGTAACTTTATCAGTTAGAAAAAAAAGAATGCGACTGGTAAAATTGTCAATTTTTTTTCAGAAAGCAGCACATGTAAATTCTTTAAAAATAAAAAGTCATACTTGTGTGGTGGATCTTGACATATACTCCGAAAGACAAAGGAGAATAAGTTACCCACGACCCAGCCGGCCAGAGAGGAGCGCCCTTAATGGTGGAGCCTTTGCTCCCTGCTTTTATTCTGTGCAATAAACACACTTATTAGCTGCACAATATCGCTCACGTCGCTTCCCCCAGAATGGAAGATCGATCCACAGTGATGTATTAAAAACGATTTCCTTTTCTCTTTTGTCATCTATCAAGGGGCCCTAGACATGTGAGTTCATTTAGAGTATTTTTATTCTGTGTTATCGTGTCTCAATACCAACTGCCCCAGTTAAGTCCGTGTTCTGTTGCTGCTGGTATGTTATGCCAAGCCCCCCAACTTTGCTCTGCTTCCTGGAAAGCATCTTGGTTCTTATCAACCCTTTGAATTTCCATGGGAAGTTAAGCATCAGCTTTTCCATAAACACTAACCACAGGTGTTCTCATCAGGACTGCGCTAAACCAGTGGATTCATTTGGAGGGACATTTCCATGACATTCCGGCCTCCAGGGCGTGAACACGGCTTTCCCCTCCATCACGGGCACCTTCCGTCATCTCTCCCCATAACGTGCGTCGTGCGCTGCGGCGGGTTCTTGCATGTCTTGTATTTGATCCGTCCGTCTTTGCCCCTAGCAGTCTCTGTTCTGGGGTCTGCTTTCTGTCATTATCACAGCAAGTCCCATCCCCGCTGGCGTGGGGTGCTGGCTTGGCCTGGGTCAGCACGTCTGCTGGGAATCCTGATGGGCCGCGGGCGCTCCGCCATCCCACCGTCCACTCTGCCCAGTGATTCCACCGCTCAGGTCTTCACTTTACCGGCTTATTCCTTCCTGCTCCCTGGTTCCTGTTCCCCTTCCCCGTTTGTCTTCTGCAGTTCCTCGCACACGTTGTGGGGGTCCATCCTGGTTTATTTACGGTGTTCCTGAGCGTGTTGCTTGGCGTCGTTCCCGTGGTGGTTTCTCTGCACGTCACACGGACACCCAGGTCTCAGCACGACATAGTCACAGACCTCTTCCCAATGTCCACAGGCCCCGTGACCATCCGCATCCTAAAAACATGATAGTCTCAAGCATCGCCGCTACCTATGCTGGGAACCCCCACAGACACTGCTAGGATTTGCTCCAACCGTCCCGCGCTCTGCAAGGAAATCACGAGGGGAATGACTGTTTCAGTCTCTGCTACTCTTTCTACCCAGACACTCTCTCTTCTCTGAATTCCAAGCCTTCCTTTTATAAAATTATGTTAAAAAGACATAGGGCAGGGGCACCTGGGTGGCTCAGTCGGTTAAGTGTCTGCCTTCAGCTCAGGTCATGATCTCAGCGTCCTGGGATCGAGCCCCGCATCCGTCTCCCTGCTCAGCGGGGAGTCTGCTTCTCCCTCTGCCCCTCCCCCCTGCTCATGCTCTCTCTCTTTCTCTCAAATAAATAAATAAAATCTTAAAAAAAAACACATCCCACAACATCTGCAGTGTAACCCACCTTTAAGCCTACAGGACGGTATCGTTGACGGAAGTCATACTGCAAGTCAGACCCCCACAGCTTCTTCGCCGTGCACAACAGAAACTCTTCTCCTACTGAAACCCTTCTTCCTCCTCCAGGGGCCTGATGGCTTTTTACATATTTAGGCTTTTTCAGATCACTGTCATCACTCTCCTGATGGCCAAATCGCCACAACATTGCCTTCACGGCCAATTCTAGGTTGGCGCTCATGTCTCGTAAACCTTCATTATTTTTAAATCTTTAACCTTTCATTTTTCCTTGCTTTCTGGCACAAAGACATATTCCAGGCCAACCTTTCCATTCCGGCCTTACATCAGTGGTCCCCCGGTCCCTGGGGCCCACTTCCCAGAGACATCGCCAAGTCCCTGGACAGGATCGCTTTTGCTGAAAGCACAGATTTAGACCAACTTTTCCATCCAGTTCTAACACAGCCGTGTCCCTCCTAAACATTATTTTACTCTGGTTCTTATGCTTCTTTTTTATTATTCTTTTAAAAGTCTCAATTCATAAAAAAAGGGGGGGTAGTCAGTTTATATGAAAGGGGAGGAGAGAACAGTGGCAATGACACCAACATTCTTACCAACAGAAGAGCAGCGCGTGGAGCTGAGCGCTGGTCCGGGTGGCCGCCTTTTTCTACAGAGAGGGTCCCTCCAGGAACGCTGAGTGGCACCAGCTACGCTACAGTCAAGCTGGGTCCTGAGTCTGTGCGGCAGTCGGAGGACTTCTCCAGGGACTGCCACGAGCAGTTCCCTTTCAGTTTAGAGGTGCCGACACCCTATTAGCTAACAGGTGTGGGCTTTCGGGAAATGGTGGCTTTGGGCCACAAGCCCGTTCTCAGTGGTGACAGTCAGCACCTGGAGCGGGCTCGAGCATCTCAGGACTCGACGTGTCACATCAACACCACTCGCTCATCTGGAAGGCCTCCCGCCTCACTGCGGGTGTGGGCGTCCTATATGTTTGCTGGGCAAGTTGACACTGTTTTCCACATTCGCGACCTAACATTGTTACAAACGCACACACCTCGGCAGATTTATCTAAATTCTAAACCTACTGTCCCCACCAACCAAAACTTTTATTTCCATCTGTCCTGGTTTCTCTCCAAGCTGCAAGCTCTCCAGGTTTTTATAAAATGCAGCACTCCAGGAGCACCTGGGTGGCTCAGTCAGTTAAGCGTCTGCCTTCGGCTCAGGTCATGATCTCAGGGTCCTCGGATCGAGCCCTGCGTTGGGCTCCCTGCTCCACGGCGAGCCTGCTTCTCCCTCTCCTCCCTGCTTGTGCTCCCTGTCGCTCTCTCTCTCTCTCTCGCTCTCAAATAAATAAATAAAATCTTAAAAAAAAATGCAGCACTCCATCAACCACTGAATGATCAGACTGTTACAGTCACAAGGTTCTAGCACCTTCTCTCCCTTTCCCTCCCCTCCAGCGCTTGCTGTCTTGAAATGCTTGGCTTCAGCCTGGACTCCTCACTTTCTCTGGTGTCCCCCGTCTCATCTGTCAGCACACACCTTAGACAGGACTGGCCACGTGATTTGTGGGGCCCCCGCAGTCATACATCACTAAGACCTGTAGGACTACATCAGGAGCACATGGCACCGTGGCCCGACATTCCAAAGAGACCCAGGGTCTGACGTTGCTTGATCTCATGTCCCCTTCCTTGGAGCAGGGCAGCCGTCCAGGACTTCTATCCCATCGGTCAAGGTCAATGGGGTGTTGGCTGCTGCACAGGTATGACCTCTGATTGGTTCCAGTCGGGGCCTCCCTGGGTTTCTGCTACACCCTTAGCCAGAGTGAAGGGTTGGTTCAGAGGCTGTGGGGTCGCGGAGGGATCCAATGGAGCTCTAGGAAAACATGGCATCTGGCACGATATTTCTGCCCACGGCCTGGTGTCTTTCTCAGGTGCAGTGTCAGGGTGATGCCTGGAACAGTCCTTGGCACATGTTTGTTGAATGAATGAGTGAGTGAGTGAAGTATTCCCTCAGCCAACCACAGTGCTGCCTTGTCCCCAGGAACCATACGGTTTACAATGAATCTGCAGGCTGGGACTCCTTGATTCTTGAGCTGCAGAGGGAACCTGGTGAGTCACCAGGAAGGATACAGGAGCTGGGGTCCACACAGAGAAACCCAGTGGTGATCCCAAACTGAAGGACAGGAACAGACAGCTCCTCGGGGCTTGCTGCTCCGACAGCACATGGACAGCCCTGCCCGTCTGGCGGGAGGTGGTGCATGAGCACGCGGCTGCACCAGGAGCCAGGCGGCCCCGGGGCGTGAGCTCTGGTGGCTCTGTGGCCGGCGCCCTGGACATGCGGGATCACGGCCCTGCCTCCTGTGTCAGGAACCCCCAGGCGTGCTGTTGCCAGGATGAATCCAGCCAAAGCCACCGTCATTGGTGGACCAGCCCTGATCCACAGTCTCAACCTTGCACTTGTTGAAACCGCACATTTGCAGCAAGTTCTCATTTGAAACTTAACCTCATTGTTCAAACTCCTCATTTAACATTTGGCCAAAAAAGTAAAATAGAAATCCTTACATGTCCACATCCTTCCATGTGGGGTTTCCTTGGAACCCAACCTGGGGAACGTATTAGAAAGGTAAGCTAACCCTTGCACACGGGAATAGTCACTGCTGCAGCTGTTTCTTCCGACGTGTGTGTCTCACGTAGGCTCTTAATTTAAATGCCGCTCCACGAAACCATTAAGGATGAAGGAGGGACGCTAAGCTAATTGGAGTTATGTAACTTCTTAAATTGATTTCAACATGGTGGGCTTGTACAAGAGTTCCCGCCACAGAATACCGTAAAGCGACAGAATCGTGCAGACAGTCTGGCTACCTCTCCTCACATCATGTTTTAGGGGCTACTCCATGAAACAACACAGGTCCCTCCGTCATGTCCAGCAACACACCTTGACTTACAGCAACCACCCCACGAAAACCCTCAGTCCTCCCGGCTTCTGTGGGAACATATTAACTTTGAGACGTTATAATCCCCAAACACACTGTTAACCGTTTTGCCTCCAATATTAAACTGACTTTAAAAGCTTTCATATTGGGGGCGCCTGGGTGGCACAGCAGTTAAGCATCTGCCTTCGGCTCAGGGCGTGATCCCGGC
>NW_023183915.1:0-409 GCF_002007445.2 Ailuropoda melanoleuca | reverse complement strand
CGACTCCCCTCAATCTTCCTTCCTGTTGATCGGAGTCTCCACCTGGTGCCTGTTCCTTCCGGCCTGAATCTCGTCCCTCGTTCCTCGTGCCAGGGGCCTGCCACGCAGAAGGCGATGGCACTCAGTTCCCAGTCCTCAAAGTCCCTGCCGTGGAACCCCCGCTGCCCCTATGTCTTCCTGCACTTTGAGGACGCTCCGTGTTTCTGGTGCGAAGGGGGTTCTGCTCATCATTCCTCACTCTGTTGTGTGTCTCTCTTCTCCGGATGTTCTCTAAGTTTTGCTCTCTCATCTTTAGTTTCCGGGGTTTGTATTTGGTGTGCCTCGGGGAGAGGGAGGTACCTCTACGACCTGGGGTTTGGGGTGATGCTCCAATCGGTGGGTTCATGAACCTGATTGAATTTGCTAAATC
>NW_023183914.1:0-1020 GCF_002007445.2 Ailuropoda melanoleuca | reverse complement strand
ATTGGGCAAGCTAGAGGAAGAGCACATGGTGATAGTCATAGTACGAGACACTGCCTAGCCCAGACCTGTCTTATTTCACTTAGCATAATCTCCTCCAGTCCCATCTATGTTGCTGCAAATGTTGNCTCAGGAACCTGGTCTCCTACTTGAAACAGAAGCAGGCCGCGGGGGTGATCAGCCTACCGGTGGGGGGGTCCAAGGGCAGAGACAGCACAGGCATGCTCTATGCCTTCCCACCCTGCGACTTTTCCCAGCAGTACCTCCAGTCAGCACTGAGGACATTGGGCAAGCTAGAGGAAGAGCACATGGTGATAGTCATAGTACGAGACACTGCCTAGCCCAGACCTGTCTTATTTCACTTAGCATAATCTCCTCCAGTCCCATCTATGTTGCTGCAAATGTTGGGTAATTGTTCTTTTTGATGGCTGAGTAATATTCTATTGTCTATATGGACCACAACTTCTTAATCCAGTCATCTGTTGAAGGGCATCTCGGCTCCTTCCACAATTTAGCCATCGTGAACAATGCTGCTATGAACGTTGGGGTGCATATGGCCCTTCTCTTTACTACGTCTGTATCTTTGGGGTAAATACCCAGTAGTGCAATTGCTGGGTCATAGGGTAGCTCTATCTTTAACTTTTTGAGGGGCTTCCACACTGTTTTCCAAAGTGGCTGTACCAATTTGCATTCCCACCAATGGTGTAAGAGGGTTCCCTTTCTCCACATCCTCTCCAACATTTGTTGTTTCCTGCCTTGTTAATTTTTGCCTTCTAACTGGCATTAGGTGGTATCTCAGTGTGGTTTTGATTNTGTGATTTTGATTTGAATTTCCCTGATGGCTAATGATTTTGAATATTTTTTCATGTGTCTGTTAGCCATTTGTATGTCTTCATTGGAAAAGTATTCATATCTTATGCACATTTTTTGATTTGATTATTTGTTTCTCGTTCATTGAGTTTGAGAAGTTCTTAACTAGTAACCAAGACAACTCAATTCCTCATCAGTTTAGTTACATTTTGT
>NW_023183913.1:0-2205 GCF_002007445.2 Ailuropoda melanoleuca | reverse complement strand
TTTCCTGTATAGCTCCTAGTTAAAGCCTGACAAATCAATTGATATTCAGGGCTGGTAGTTTATGAATCATGAGTGGTTACACATTCCTTAAGCTTTTTTTTATTGAGTCAAATCACCAGCAAGTAGCATACCTACATTCTGGCTCTCCATACAAATCACTTCGTAGGACTGTGACTTGAATTATGCCATTAGCTTGCATCAAGTTTGCTATTACAAATGGCTACGTGCAGAATAACCACTGCTACTGAAGACACCGTGCATTATGTATGTCGACATTTCTTATTTAAAGACTAATATGGTAAATTCCTCCCCGAGTTCAGAGGCAGAAAAAGGTTGGTCTCTTCTGACGTACCAATACACTTCTTTTCTTTCTTAGGTAATGAGGACTAACAATACTCCTTTATGTTTTTCTTTCAGCCCTGACTCTCTAGCTGTCAGGAATCTAACAGCTAAATATTCTACTCACTTGCTGTAGCTTCCTATAGTCTAGATTTGCTGGTATAATTACCTGCTTGGCTTTTCTCATTACCAGCCTCATGCCTCCATGCCCTCCCTCTTCTTTTTCTTTTGTCTTAATAAGTTTGCAGCTTTTTGCTTGGTAGTAAAGGCAGTATGGGCTTAAGAGTCTGACTTTCTGGAATTTTGAGAAGCAAACTAATAGTTTTTAAGTGTGTGACCTTGAGCAAGTTTCATAATATTCTCTCCGCCTCCCATTTTCACTTGTAAAATGAGGATATAAAAGCACTTGCCTAATACGGTTGTGAAATTTTTTTCTAAGATGATAAAATATGGTTTGAAAGATGTTATAAATGTGATTTTTTTCCTTTTTAAAAAAAATTATGGGGCTGCCTGAGTAGCTCAGTTGATTAAGTGTCTGACTCTTGGTTTCGGCTCAGGTTGTGATCTCAGAGTCGTGAGATTGAGTCCCACGTCGGGCTCCATGCTCAGCATGCAGTCTGCTTAAGATTCTCTCTCCCTCTCCCTCTGCCCCTCCCACTGCTCTCACTCTCTTTCTCTCTCTCTCTCAAATAAATAAATAAATCTTTAAAAATAAATAAAATAAAAATTGTGATCAAATGTAAATAACATAAAATGTACTATCCTAACCAATTTAAAGTNGAGTTGTGAGATTGAGTCCCACGTCGGGCTCCATGCTCAGCATGCAGTCTGCTTAAGATTCTCTCTCCCTCTCCCTCTGCCCCTCCCACTGCTCTCACTCTCTTTCTCTCTCTCTCTCAAATAAATAAATAAATCTTTAAAAATAAATAAAATAAAAATTGTGATCAAATGTAAATAACATAAAATGTACTATCCTAACCAATTTGAAGTGTGCAGTTCAGTAGTGTTAAATACATTCATGTTGTTGTGCAATCTCCAGAACTCCTTACTTCTTGTAAAACTGAAACTCTATACCCATTAAACAACAGTAATCCATTCCCTCCTGCCACTCACCGCTGGCGGCCACCATTCTACCTTCCATCTTTATGAATATGACTACTCTAAGTTCCTCAGATAAGTGGAACCATACAATATTTATCTTTTTGTAACTGGCTTATTTCACTAAACATAATGTCTTCCAGGTTCACTCATGCTGCAGCATGCATGAATTTCCTTCTTTTTCAAGGCTGAATAATATTCTATGGCATGTATATACCACATTTTGTTTATTCTTCCATTGATGGACACTTGAGTTGCTTTTGTCTTTTAGCTATAGTTTTGCTTGTTTTTGTTGTTGTTGTTTAAAGATTTTATTTATTTATTTATTTGACAGAGAGAGAGAGCACAAGCAGGGGGAGCAGCAGTCAGAGGGAGAGGGAGAAGCAGGCTCCCTGCTGAGTAAGGAGCCCCATGTGGGGCTTGATCCCAGGACCCTGAGATCATGATCTGAGTTGAAGGCAGACGCTTAACTGACTGAGCCACCCAGGCGCCCCCACCTTTTGGCTATTGTGAAAAGTACTACTATATACATGGGCGTACAACTATCTCTTTGAGTCCCTGTTTTTAATTCTTTGGTGTATATATCCAGAAGTGGAATTTCTGGATCATATGGTAATTCTATTTTTAATTTATTGAGAAATTATCATTCTGTTTTCTATAGTGTCTGCACCATTTTACATTCACACCAATAGTGTACAAGGGTTCCAGTTTCTTTGCATTCTTGCCAACACCTGTTATCTCCTGTTCTTGTTCCTTTAAAAAAAAAAA
>NW_023183912.1:1010-1212 GCF_002007445.2 Ailuropoda melanoleuca | reverse complement strand
GGGAAATCCTGTCAAAACTTCTGGCGGCAATGGAACGAAAGGCCCAAAACACGTCCCTGAGAAACAACACCATACAGGGAATGTCTTAGCACTATCATCACGCTTCATGAATAGGGAAACATGAGGGAAAGTGGTCGCCGAAGATTGACGAGAGTGCCCCATAGTGGTCTCTGAGACCCCACACAGTCCAGGGAAATATCAA
>NW_023183912.1:281-762 GCF_002007445.2 Ailuropoda melanoleuca | reverse complement strand
ATGGAAGGTGGAACAGGAATCAAGGTGATTTGGTACCGTGAATTAAACAGGACGAACACAGCACTGAGAAACACAATTCGGCCAAAACCCGCTTCCAACGAAATGTTTGCCCCCTTGGGAAATCCTGTCAAACTGATGGCGACAATGGAACGAAAAGGCCCAACACACGTCCGTCAGAAAAAACACCGTACAGGGACCGTCTTAGCACTATCATCACCCTTCGTGAATAGGGAAACATGAGGGAAAGTGGTCGCGGAAGCCTGACGAGAGTGCCCCATAGTGGTCTCTGAGACACCACACAGTCCAGGGAAATATCAACGATCATCATCTCTCGTGAGTAAGGGAGCATGAATGAAAAGGTTCAGGATTTTCGAGGACTCAGCGCCCTTCTCATTGGTAATAAAGCAGAGCGTCCAGGAAAACACCTGCAGCGAACAGCAGCCTTTTCACTGGGGACCAGGATTCCACATTGGGTGTAGGG
>NW_023183912.1:0-179 GCF_002007445.2 Ailuropoda melanoleuca | reverse complement strand
TGGTACCGTGAGTGAAACACGACGAACACAGCACTGAGAAAGACAATTCGGCCAAAACCCGCTTCCAACGAAATGTTTGCTCCCTGCGGAAATCCTGTCCAAAATGCCGGCGGCAATGGAACGAAAAGGCCCAAAACACGTCCGTGAGAAAGAACACCGTACAGGGAATGTCTTAGCAC
>NW_023183911.1:0-2735 GCF_002007445.2 Ailuropoda melanoleuca | reverse complement strand
GACTCCTGTGTCCTATAAACGTGCCCTCATTTTTTCGTTTTTGAATACTGATTTTCTGGCTGAATAGCATTCCATTGTATGGATCCGATTATCAAATGGTGGGCATTTGGGTTATTTCCACTTTTTGGCTGTTATGAATAATAGCTGTATGTATTTGCTAATAGGTGTTTGTGTAGTCACATATTTTCCTTTCTCTGGGGTAGGTACCTAGGAGTAGGATCGGATTTATGTTTCACTTTTTAATAAACTGCCAAACTTGTTTACTAAAGTGGCAGCACCAATTTATATTCTCAATAGCGATGTATGAGTTCCAGTTTCTCCACATTATCATCAATACTTATTATTATCATTTTGATTTTATACATTTCTAGTAGGTGTGAAGTTGTATTTCATTGTGGCTTTGATTTATATCTCTCTAATACTAATGATGTCCAGCAACTTTTTATGTAGTTAATAGCCATTCACATATTATTGTGAAATTTCTAAGATCTCTTGCCCATTTAAAATAAATGAATAGTTTATTAAGTTACTTATATATTGTGGATGTAAATTCTTCATCAGAAATATGATTTTTACATACATTTTCTCTCCATCTGTAGGTTTTCTTTTCAAAATTTAAAATTTTGATAAATTCTAATTCATCAATTCTTTTATAATTGTGCTTTTATTTTTAAAAAGATTTTATTTATTCATTTGAGGGGGAGAGAGAAAGAGAGAGCAGGCACACGTGCAGGCACAAGCATGGGGTGTGGCAGAGGAAGAGGAAAGGCAGACTCCCCGCTGAGCGAGGAGCTTGATCCCAGGACCTGGAGATGGTGACCTGAGACAAGGCAGAGATGCTTAACCATCAGAGCCACCCAGGCACCCCTGTAGTTGTGCTTTTATTGTCATGTCTAAGAAATCATCCTTATTCTGGGACACGAAGATTTTCTTTTATGTTTCCTTTTAGAAGTTTTATTGTTTTAGATTTTATATTTAGGTCTGTGAACCATTTCGAGCTGATATTTTATATATGGTGTGAGATACTGATCCAAGTTTTTGTTTTGGGGGGGAGTTTTTTTGTTATTTTGTTTTGTTTTGTTTTTTACATGTCTTCCAGCACTATTTGTTGAAAAGGCTATCTTTTATCCACTGAATTGTCTTTGTACTTTTCTCGAAATGGATATATGTGAGCTCATTTCTGGGCTGTTTATTTATGTTGTTATTCAATTTGTTTGTAGGCCAATATGACATTGTAGCTTTGTAATAAGCTGTGATAACTGTAGCTTTGTAGTAAGTTTTACTATTAAGCAATGTTAGTAATTTTCACTCTGCTGTTCATTTTCAGTTGTTTTGGCTATTTTATATCCTTTACATTTACATATGAATTTGAGAATTAGTTTATCCATTTCTATTAAAAAAGCCCGCCTCCATTTTGACTTGGATTGTGTTGAATGTATCTGTCAATTTGTGGTCAGTGGAAGCAGTAATAGTATTTTGTCTTCTGGCGCATGAAATGTGTCTCTCTCCATTTGTTTAGGTTTTCTTTAATTTCGCAAAGAAAAACAATATGTTTCACTGTTAGGTCTCTTTCATCTTTTGGTAGATTTATCATGAAGCATTTCATAGTTTTTTATGCTTTTGTACATTTTTAAATTGTTCTTTGCTAGTATATAAAAATAATATTGAATTTTGTATGTTGGTTTTATATTCTGAACCTCTCAAAAAAATTGTTTTAATTTTTAAGTAATCTCCACACCCAGTGTTTTAAGTAATCTCTATACCCAATGTTGAACTTAAAACCCCGAGATCATTAGGTGCACACTGCAGCAACTGAGCCAGTCAGGCACTCCCAATATCCTGTGACCTTTCTAAACTCACCTCTTTTTAGCAGATTTTTTGTAGATTCCATTGGATTTTTGACAGCTGATCATTTTACCTGTGAATAAGACACTTTTGCTTCTTTGATCTGAATACCTCTCATATCTTTTTCTTGTCTTATTGCACTGTCTAGAACTTCCCATAAAATGTAATAGAAGTGGCCAGAGCAGACACCTTTGTCTCGTTCCTCACTTTAGGGATAAGCATTCTGGCTTTCACAGTTTCCCTTTTGATTTCTTCCTGAATGAATGGTTTATTTAGAAGTATGTTATTTAGTTTCAGATACTTGGGATTTTTTTCAGTGCTTTCTCTTGATGTGTGATTTAATTCCAGTTTGGTCAGACAAGATAACTTCATAATGACTAGCATCCTTTATATTTATGAGAATTGTTTTATGGCCCAGAATGTGGTTTCTCTTACTAAATGTTCTGTGGGCACTTAAGAAGAATGTGTATTCTGCTGTTGTTGATTGGAGGGTTCTGTGATGTCCATACAGGAACTTTTAAAATCTTTTAATACAAAAGGAGTGAACTATGGAATGGGTTCATTTCCCTTTCCCCAAATTCATAGCATGAGTCCTTGGAAATCCTGTCAGCTCTTCTAGCTGCAGAGCCGTTTCCTGATTGGAATGACAGTTTTGAACTGGAAGACATTATTTCATTAGTGCACTAATCAGCCACAGAGATTACCCAACTGGCTACTTAATAATTAAATGAAGTTTTTTGTAATTCTTTGAGTATACACAGAACCAATTAAATTAATCCTTTATTGCCCAGTAAGCCTGGGGTAGTCTATGAAAATGGAGAAGCCTAAAATCCTTGAAAACTCTGGTAAGATGAAGAAGCAGATATTTCAGCCAAGTTCAAGAGAAGTAA
>NW_023183910.1:625-765 GCF_002007445.2 Ailuropoda melanoleuca | reverse complement strand
TTCATTAGTTGCGTATAACACCCAGTGCACGATGCAATACGTGCCCTCCTTACTACCCATCACCAGTCTATACCATTCCCCCACCCCCTCCCCTCCCAAGTCTTCAGTTTGTTTCTCATACTCCATAGTCTCGAATGTTT
>NW_023183910.1:0-193 GCF_002007445.2 Ailuropoda melanoleuca | reverse complement strand
CCAGAGTGGCTGTACCAACTTGCATTCCCACCAACAATGCAGGAGGGATCCCCTTTCTCCACATCCTCTCCAACAATTGTTGTTTCTTGCCTTGACTATCTTTGCCATACTAACTGGCGTAGGGTGGTATCTCAGTGTGGTTTTGATTTGAATTTCCCTGATGGCTAACGATTTTGAACATTTTTTCATGTGT
>NW_023183909.1:0-861 GCF_002007445.2 Ailuropoda melanoleuca | reverse complement strand
AGGCGGCAGTGATTGGCCTCACAAAGTCCATGGCTGCAGATTTCATCCAGCAGGGGATCAGGTGCAACTGCCTGTGTCCAGGTACGGTGGGCACTACAGGGCTGTGCACCTATCCTTTCTGACACCCTGGCTGCCACTGTGAAACCTATCCATGGAAGCCTATTTGCCATGTTATNACTGGGGAAAAGCTCAAATGAAAAAGGGTCTAGGCTTTTTAAGATAACAGTCCAACAGGGTCAACTGGGTGGCTCAGTTGGTTAAGCCTCTGCCTTCGACTCAAGTCATGATCCCAGAGCCCAGGATCAACCCTGGCATCAGGCTCCCTGATCAGCGGGGAGTCTGCTGCTCTCTCTGCCCTTCCCCCCTGTCATGCTCACTCTCTCTCTCAAATAGATAAAATAAAATCTTTAAAAATATATATCACAGTCCAACAGTAGGTTGGGAACGAGATTCTTAGTCATTAGGAATGAACCACCTATGAAGAGGGTTTAAATATTCATCTGTGTGGAACAATTCCAAATCTCATGGCCAAGACATATAACGGGCCAAAGCTTGGTGTTTGGGAAGCAGACCAGAGATGACCTTGTTAGGGGAAAGATGAGAAGCAGACCATGCTCACAGGACCACAGGAAGAAAGTAAGAGCAGCCTCCCAGAACACAGGGAGCTACTGAGTCTTATGAATCCCCTGGGGTGACCTGTAAATAAAAAGGAGGGGTTGACACCTTCCTTGATGCTATCAAAAGAGAATCAGCACACACTGGCCTGCAGGAGACATCTGGCCCACCACCTGCTTAGTAAACCCAGTCCTGGTCAGACACATCCACACCTGGTTTGCATACACATATTGGCTATACCCGCAT
>NW_023183908.1:186-1459 GCF_002007445.2 Ailuropoda melanoleuca | reverse complement strand
AGAACCAAAGAATACTCATTCTATTCTAATGCCCATGGAACATTCTCAAGACTAGACCATGTTCTGGGACATGGTCTCAACTGATACCAAAAGACTGAAATTATTCCCCGCACATTCTCAGACCACAACGCTTTGAAATTGGAACTCAATCACAAAGAAAAATTTGGAAGAAACTCAAACACTTGGAGACTAAGAACCATCCTGCTCAGAAATGATTTGATAAACCAGGAAATCAAAAATCAATTTAAACAANAAAAATCAATTTAAACAATTTATGGAGACCAATGAGAATGAATACACAACGGTCCAAAACCTATGGGATACTGCAAAGGCAGTCCTAAGGGGGAAATACATAGCCATCCAAGCCTCACTCAAAAGAATAGAAAAATCTAAAATGCAGTTTTTATATTCTCACCTCAAGAAGCTGGAACAGCAACAGAGGGACAGGCCTAATCCACGCACGAGGAACCAGTTGACCAAGATTAGAGCAGAAATCAATTCTACCAAACATTCAAAGAAGAATAATACCTATTCTCCTAAAGCTATTTCAAAAAATAGAAACAGAAGGAAAGCTACCAAACTCATTCTATGAGGCCAATATTACCTTGATCCCCAAACCCAACAAAGACCCCATCAAAAAGGAGAATTACAGACCGATTTCCCTAATGAATATGGATGCCAAAATCCTCAACAAGATCCTGGCTAATAAAATCCAACAGTACATTAAAAGGATTATCCATCATGACCAAGTGGGATTCATCCCTGGGATGCAAGGGTGGTTCAACATTCGCAAATCGATCGGGGTCTTAGATTTTAAACAGAAAGAAAAAATCAGAAATCATATAATTCTCTCAACAGATGCAGAAAAAGTATTTGACAAAATACAGCATCCTTTCCTGATTAAAACCCTTCAGAGTGTAGGGATAGAGGGTACATTCCTCAATCTCATAAAAACCATCTATGAAAAGCCTACAGCAAATATCATTCTCAATGGGGAAAAGCTGGAAGCCTTTCCCTTAAGATCAGGAACACGACAAGGATGCCCACTCAAGAATTAACATAGTTAAAATGTCCATGCTACCCAGAGCAATCTACACTTTCAATGCTATCCCAATCAAAATGCCGATGACATTTTTCAAAGACCTGGAACAAATAGTCCTTAAATTTGTAAGGAGCCAGAAAAGGCCCTGAATCGCCAAGGAACTGTTGAAAAGGAAAAACAAAGCTGGGGGCATCACAATGCCGGATTTCGAGCTGTACTACAAAGCTGTTA
>NW_023183908.1:0-176 GCF_002007445.2 Ailuropoda melanoleuca | reverse complement strand
ATGGACCCTCGGCTCTTTGGGCAACTAATCTTTGATAAAGCAGGGAAAAACATCCGGTGGAAAAAAGACAGACTCTTCAATAAATGGTGCTGGGAAAATTGGATGGCTATATGCAAAAGAATGAAACTTGACCACTCTCTCACATCATACACAAAGATAAACTCCAAATGGATGAA
>NW_023183907.1:471-613 GCF_002007445.2 Ailuropoda melanoleuca | reverse complement strand
TTCTCAAGAATAGATCATGTTCTGGGACACAAAACAGGTCTCAACCGATACCAAAAGATTGAAATTATCCCTTGCACATTCTCAGACCACAACGCTCTGAAATTGGAACTCAACCACCAGTTAAAATCTGGAAGAAACTCAA
>NW_023183907.1:0-305 GCF_002007445.2 Ailuropoda melanoleuca | reverse complement strand
TACATAGCCATCCAAGCCTCACTCAAAAGAATAGAAAAATCTAAAATGCAGTTTTTATATTCTCACCTCAAGAAGACGGAACAGCAACAGAGGGACAGGCCTATACCACTCACGAGGAAGCACNAGCAGAAATCAATGAATTAGAAACCAGAAGTACAGTAGAGCAGATCAACAGGACTAGAAGCTGGTTCCTTGAGAGAATCAATTAAATTGACAGACCACTGGCAAGACTTGTCCAAAAGAAAAGAGAAAGGACCCAAATCATTAAAATTATGAATGAAAAAGGAGAGGTCACGACCAACACC
>NW_023183906.1:0-1141 GCF_002007445.2 Ailuropoda melanoleuca | reverse complement strand
GAGCATAACCACATGCATGCAGAAAGCTTTGTTGTGCTGGCAAGAGGTGGGCTGCTCACTGTTCTCTACCATCCATCAGGAGAGGGACAGAGACAGCTATAGAACTCACTTGCCACTGTTTATCGCTACAGACAGAGGAACTACNACAGAGGACCTATAAGAGGCAGGAAACGAACAAACCTTAATGATTGAAATGTTGCTACCTTCAAGGAGGAGGTTGAAACAAAGGATTAAAAAGAGGCCCTGGGTTATTTCCATTTTTGAATTATTCATGCTAGCTCTGCCCTGCAGAAGCCATGGGAAACTGAAAGCAAGCTGCCCCTCGACTAGCCTGGAGCAGTTAATGACAGCAGGCTCCACAGCAAACCCCAGAAGTTTAAACTGAAAGGTAAACCAATTTTGCTCAACCTAGCTGTTCTAGAGTCCAGTTCAGGATCCTTTTCAGCCTGAATAAAGCTTAGCTTTGTATTTCCTGCATCAGGGTTCTGGAGGATCCACAATGAGGCTTTTTCCCTCTCAAGGACCGAGCTGCATTGCCCTGTGGGGTCTTCCCCCACGGGGCAATGTGACAGGACACAAAATCTCACCCTATTAACATTAATACATTAATGCCATATACTTGAAATACTCAAATGCCACTGGCTTGCTTCTAAGAATTACAATGTTTTCCAGAATCCCTTTTCTACATCCTATATTCCTAGCTGTTGTAGAGCTTAAAATGTGTTGTACCTCATGTTGGTGACAAGCTGTTGTCAAGACTGAGCTAAGCTGGAGCGATCTGAGCTGCCAGATATTAGGGTCATCCATTAGGACAGTAACCCAAAAGGAAAGTAACCATTGAGGCTTTGATCATTGCAGTAGCATAAGTAAGAAACCAAACAGGAGAAAGCTCTGCCCTTCTTTTCCCCTCCTACAATGTCCCATTTCCCCCTGTGGAATGCTGCGGGGTGGGAGTCCTGTGGATCAGGCCGATGAGGAGATGGCCTCATTGCCAGGGGAGCCCCAGACAAGAGGCTGCTGCTGCAGATGATATATGGAAACCGGAAAAATCATCAAACAAACAGGGTAATGAGCTCTTGTGATTACAGGAAAAGTTTAGAATGTTGCTAAAATTATCTAGTTAATAAAAATGTGTATAATG
>NW_023183905.1:0-865 GCF_002007445.2 Ailuropoda melanoleuca | reverse complement strand
AGGAATTTATTCTCTCACTGTTCTGAAGCCAAAAGTTAGACATCAAAGAGTTGGCAGGGTTGGTTTCTGCTTGCGGCTCTGACGAGAATCCGCTCCATGCACCTCTCCTAGATGCTGGCGCCCGGGGGCACTCTTTGGCGTTCCTTGGCTTGTACATGAATCATTCCAATCTCTGCCCCTGTCTTCGCATTGGCCTCCCCTCTGTGTCTGTTTGTATCCTTCCCTTTTCTTATAAGGATATTTATCACTGGATTTAGGGTACATATTTTTATAAGAATGATCTGAATCTAGGATGGTTTCATCTCAAGATCCTTGACTTAATTATATCTGCAAAGACTCTTTTTCCAGATAAGATAACATTTACTGGCCCTAGGGTTTAGGACGTGGACATACACTGCAACCCACCACAGAAGTATTTCTGATGACTCAGTTATTAGCTTTAAATATCCATCCAAATATAGCATATATTCCTGATAGTACACAGTACAACGTAAACAAAGGACATGTCCTTTACTTTGGAAAAAAGTGTACCCACAGCTCTCAGACCATGAAGTGGTAGAGTTCTCACAGAATTTATGTTCCATTCCATGACGTACGTGAGTTTTTTTAAGGCCAAAGAACTTTCTTGTCTTCATATCCTAGCAGCNTCATATCCTAGCAGCTCACGCCACCAGTATATTTGGCCCGTGTGATACGTCATGAATGAATAAGACAGTCATGCTTCTGAAGACTAAGTTGTGGCATGGAGCCAAAGAGTTGAAATAATTCTGGGTGAGGTAAGATGGTTATGGCATACTGCTAGATATCTACCTGGGTAAAATAAACTATCCTGGTGGATCATTAGGAGGACTTCTATTACTTTGCT
>NW_023183904.1:0-1142 GCF_002007445.2 Ailuropoda melanoleuca | reverse complement strand
AGGACATTAACCCACTTATTCTCTCATTTGTCAATTCCCTAGCACTCCGGCCGAGAGACCCAGGCTTGCACAAGAAACGAGTGCCCTACAAGAGAATAATGATCANAATGATGATCGTACAGGAGTATGGCTAGGATGCTGACAGCAGAAGCCACAGGAGGGTCTGAGGGTCTGCTCCCTGCACCACAAATGCAGTCTGAGTGGAAAACAGCTCTGATCTCCAGGAAAGCCCTGCCCATAGGTGGTTCCTCCAGCATGGTGAGAGAATGAACTCTGGAACCACGCATCCTGGGTTCACATCCCAACTCTTGGGGGCTCACCATCCACTTTCTCTGTTGCCAAAGAGGGTTTAAACCCAGCAAAGGGAGATCTCGGAAAAGGCTGAGCCTGAGCGGAGGGTGTGGAGGTGGCCTAGTTATTCTTAGCAATGAGGTAGGAGGGGAAAAAGATGCTTTGGGCTGCCAGGGCTGCAGAGCACCTTTCAAAGGGAGCAGCCGGACCACAGTCCTTCCTGGCTTGCCAAGTTTGCTTGGAAATTCTTTCCACCCCAGGCAGTGGGGAATGTGGGGAATTCAGGGTGGGCCTGCCAGGGCCTTCAGAGCCCCTTAAATGAAATTTCTCTGCTCTGGTGTCAGAGCAGTGGTCAGACATGATGAGGGCTGTTCAAACAGCCGGGCCTGGCAAGCAGGACCCCCGAGGCTGGGCCCTTGGCCCATCTTTAGTTTTCCTTCCCCTGTCTGAAAGCCTTGATTCACACAGGGGCTGGCCCAAGGAGGGGGAGGGGAATTGAAAAGGTATGTGTCCTCAGAACCAAGGCAGGAGGAAGGACACCACCCTAGCCTTGCTGATGTGTGATGCTCCAGCTTTCGGACGTTCAGGAAGAGCTGCATGCCATCGAGACCTGGCTTTCTGGTCCAAACTGTGGTTGCCCTCCAGGNGGAGAGGAACAAAGGCCCTTTTTCTGGGGCAGCAGTATGGGAAAGAGCACGGACTCTGAACTCCAGAGTTCTGGGTTCACAACCTGTCTCCATCACTCAGAGGCTGTGTAAGCACTGGACAGGCCATTTCAACTGTAAAAATTAATAAAAGGGAAACTCTCTAAAAGGGAGTCAGAGGGCCGAGTATCACTCGAATATCCAGTA
>NW_023183903.1:450-653 GCF_002007445.2 Ailuropoda melanoleuca | reverse complement strand
TGGTTTCGTGGTTATGAATTTGGTCAGTGACTGGCGATTCTGGAAGGTCCTTATCTCTCCATCAATTCTGAGTGACAACCTTGCTGGATAAAGGATCCTTGGCTTCATATTTTTCTCTGAAAGAGCTTTAAAAATGCCCCCCCCAACACTTTCTCTCATTCCAGGTCTGTCTAGACAGGTCTGACATAGTCCTGATACTTTTG
>NW_023183903.1:0-198 GCF_002007445.2 Ailuropoda melanoleuca | reverse complement strand
GCCGATGATTCTGACATTGGAACGTTTCATTGAGTCAGTAATCTCCTGTAACCTACATTCTTGAGATTGGATTTTTTTGAGCCAAGTTTCTGTTTTAACATTCTCTTCTACCATCCCATCCTCCAATTCACTAATTCGTTCTTCTGCCTCATTTACCCTGGCCGTCAAAGCATCTAGTTTTGACTGCATTTGATTCAT
>NW_023183902.1:0-6042 GCF_002007445.2 Ailuropoda melanoleuca | reverse complement strand
TTTTTTAGAGAGGGGGGAGGGGCAGACAGGGAGGGAGATAGAGAATCTTAAGCAGGCCCCACGTCCAGTGCATGAGCCTGATGCAGTTCCATTTCACAACCCTAAGATTATGACTTGAGCTGAAATCAAGAGTCGGACTTACNCAGTTCCATTTCACAACGCTAAGATTATGACTTGAGCTGAAATCAAGAGTCGGACTTAATGGACTGAGCCACCCAGGTGCCCCTTTAAGGTTTTATCTAAATTCCAGTTAGTGTACACATAGTGTATAGTTTAGTAGCAGAATTTAGTGACTCATCACTTGCATACAACACCCAGTGTTGACCATAAGCACCCTCCTTGATACCCATCACCCATTTAGCCCAACGCCTCACCTACCACCCTCCAGCAGCCCTCATGTGTTCTCTGTAGGTTAGAGACTGTTCTATGGTTTGCCTGTCTCTTTTTTCCTCATGTTCATCCATTTCATTTCTTAAATTCCACATATGAGTGAAATCATACGCTATTTATATTTCACTTAACATAATACACTCTAGCTCCATCCACGTTGTTGCAAATGGAAAGATTTCATTCCTTTTGATGGCTGAGTAATATTCCATTGTATATACACACCACAACTTCTTTATCCATTCATCTGTTGATGGATATTTGGGCTTTTTCCATAATTTGGCTATTGTCATAAAGCTGCTATGAACATTGGGGTACATGTGCTCCTTCAGTATNTCATAAAGCTGCTATGTTTTGTACCCTTTGGGTAAATAGCTAGTGGTACAATTGTTGAGTCATAGGGTAATTCTATTTTTTAACTTTTTGAGGAACTTAGGTTCCAATTATCTTTTGAAAATCCTTACTCTACTATCTTTTTTCCATTTTCCTCTATTTTCTTTAATAAATTCATTGTAGTTATTTCTGAGGTTGTATCTCCTAATTCCAACTGGATTATCTCTGTATTCTACATATATTCCTGTTTTTTTTCTTTTGTTTATTAGATACTGTTTTGTCTCTTCACATGCCTCATTATTTTTTTATTGTTATTATATGTTCAAAATTGTATGAAAAAAAAAACAACATTGAGATGATCTTATCTTACACCAGACATGGATCTCTCTTTAGCTTATTAGGTAATACAATCAGAAGTTGAGCTGGATTGGGCTAGCTTGCAGTTGGAGTAAAATTCATTAAGTCCATCCTAATTTCATCCTTGTTCTTAAGGCATGACCCTCTCCATATAAAGAAAAGTATTTTGCTTTAAGGCAAATATTCTTCTTAATGGGCCCCCCCCCTTTTTTTCAGAGAACTATAAGATGTACATTTACTTTGTCTTTTATAAATTTCAACGNTCAACATAGTCCCCCAGTCTCCTGCACAGCATCAAAACTCAACAAATGTCCAATGGAAAAAACTATGAGTTTTCTTTCTTTCTAGTATCTAATTGTTCTTGTCAGCCTCACATTACCACTAAATTATAGGTTGATTTCTTTCTCCTAACAGATGTTTTCTGTCTGGAAAATCCCAATCTTTAGCCACTCTAAGAATTAAGGAGCCCCCAGGAGAGAACATCGGCTTCTTTTGGAAAAGTTCCCCCTGTCTGGAATATTTGAGTGTCTAATCCTCATGCATCCCAACTCTCTGACACCACTACAGTATTGTCTGATAATTTGTGTGGGCTTTTTGGGTTGAACCATGTGAAATGTCCAATTTTTTTTAGGTCAGAAACAAATTACAACAAGAGCCTTAGGCAGGCATGATCTATCTTGTTTGTTCATAAGTAGAATCTTGACATTAAAAGATATTTATAATACATATTTAGTGAATTTTCAGACTACAAAACAATATTTATGTTTCAAACCCAATAAAATAATTTATTTACACAACAAATACTTAATATATGCTTTTTTATTATTTTCAGACTTATTATTACCTATTGAATGTATAATAATTGGCAAAAGGGACTTGGTTCCTACACTGATGAACTTAAAACTTTAATTTGGGAGACATCTTTGTCCACAGATTCACATAAATACATAATTAAAAATGTGTTTTGAGGAAAAATTCTGTTCATATTTGAAAATGTTTATAAAATATACTATATCTAGCGTGAGGAGTTTAGATAAGTTTTCTATACGGAAGTGGCTTTTAACTTCAGAACTGAAGAATGAATGAAGTAAGATAAAGCTAAGATTTAACATGTAAATAAATGTAGATTAAAAATGGAAGTACATTAATAAAAAAAATGAAGGTACCTTGGAACAATGATGTATAATCCTACAATAAAATAGGACACATAAGGTTATGGGTACCTTGAGTGTCATTTTATCTGGCTTTAGTGGGCCAGAGTATATTCCTATAGAATTTTTCATCTAAGCTCACACAGGAAAGGTAAGTTGATGTCAGCCATGAAAAGATAGAGAAATCCCGTATTTTAGACAGAGGACTTACAGAGAAAAACGTGACAGTCCTTTAAGATGATGTTTGGGAATAAATTGAGCTGACACGATCAGTTTAGGGTTTTACAGAGATGACTCTGTACTCAAGGTGGTGAAAGATTTGGAGAGGAAAAGTCTATAATCAGAAAGAGGTGCCTATTCCAGGAATGGAAGTGAATAATCAAAATTCCAGAGAATATTGTGAATAGTGGCTATTCTGAAGAATTTTAGAGGATGATGAGTCATCCCTTAAATTTGGGGTTTAAAAGAGAAGGAAGAGAATAGAGGAAGTAAGGGTAGAAAGCAGTAAGCTTGTCATCTGAGGGAGATAGACTGGAATCTGATAATGATGAAGACAATTTTTAATGAGAGTGAAACTCAAAACGTAGTCTATATGGGCAGTTGGTTGCAATTGTGTTGAAATAAAAGTCATTAGTATTTAGAAGGATAAAGTAACTAAGAGGTTAAGATTAATTGAAGTGGATGTTGATATCACTCAAGTGGATAGGAATTGGAAAGGTGTACTAGGTAGAATGGCATTGAGAAAGTTTAGAGGGTATAAAACTTTTAATATCAGATGAGTGTGCTGAAGATGGGAGGGGTGCCTGAATTATCCTTCGGTCAGAAGATGACATCAGACATCACTTTTACCATGTTAATTCCATTTCTAGTTATTCATATTTTATTTGTTTTAACTATATTTTACATGTAAATGCTGTCATTTTTGTTTAGATGTTAGTATAAAGACAGAAAATGTGCTAGACATGAAAGTAAATTACAAGTGCACAAGATTGTAATTTATTTGGAAAACAGAATTAGCTGCAGTAGCAATGTGATATTAACTTAAGGAGTAAATTAACTTACCTAAATATAATAAATTGCTTTTGTGAAACAGATTTCAGTACAGCCATGAAGGAAAGAATAAGGCTCTTTCATTTTACCTAGGGGAAGTAAATGAATGGATATCAGCACTGACAAAAATATTCCTTCCTGTGCTTCTAGGATGGTTTTACTTACTAAAGAAATCAGAAGAGTTGTTGATTTTAGTTAAATGCTGCCACATTCAAGAAACGTGGACTTTGAAAATGGCAAAGTAAAGCAAAGAATGGTATATGGGGCAGTCCTGAAAATATTTAAAATCAGTTCTAACCCATAAGTGCATATCGAAGGAATATAAATTATTAGTTATTCTATCTTTGTTCAAGATTCAAATAAAAATTTGCATTCTTGGAGAAAAAAACACATTCTTTTGTGTGTCTGAAAATAGAAGATGAAAAGATTTGCTAGTTTTTGCTTCCTCAGTCTTGTGCAAGTCATATTCAGATACACAACCCAGGAGTGATACACAATCCCTGAGTGTGCAAAAGGCTAAGGAAACAGTGACATCTACAGCAGCAGTAGTTAACATTTGTAAGTGATTTCTATCACAAACCAAAGACATCCATTTCATCTTCAGTTTGGAGAGCAGGAGCCCAGCTGCCACTTACGTGCGTGCGTGCTATCTAAATGATGAGAGGTGAATCATTCAAATCCTCTTTACTGTAATGAGACTGGAGAAACCTGCTGTAGCCAGCTCAGGAAAAAAAAAATTGTCTCATATTCAAATGATGTATGAAGTGTAGGCTGTGTAAAGCAGTTTCTCTTGTGAGCTCATGAAGGAAGCTGCTGCACGTAGAAAATAATTTTGGAGTATTATGTCACGGAACAAACCAGAACGTGGGGGCTATTTATTTATTTATTTATGAGCAGAGACTATACATCAGAAAAGGGAGAGATAGGCATGTTCTCTGAAGGCTTGTTCCCCCCCCCCACCGGCCAGTAAATGTCTGTGTCATTTCCTATACGTGACTCATGCAGTTCCATCTCCGTCTTGCACATGCCATTCATTACCTTCTGTCTCCCTGCTGAATATCTATCCACTTCTTTCCCTAAATCTGATTATTTCCTGATTACCTTCAAGACCTAAGTTCGTGGTCGCCTTTTTCAAAAAGCATCTCTGTTTTCACGTTCTGGATCCAGACGAAGTTTAAAGTGATCGTAGCCACTAGTAGTAGTTGTTGTTGAAATTATGCTAACCAGATTGAAAAGGGCTGGTGGTATGGAGTATAATTCAGGTCAGGCCAGGCATGGAACACGTCAAAACCCAAGGTATTCAAAAGAAGAAAGGCAAAGTTCAAAGGAAGAAAAATGTAATAATGGCTACACAAAGTCTGTGGTCTACTGAGTCAGGCAGGGCAAAACACTTACTCCAGTCTGCTCTGTGAAGGAAAGCTACATGAAATTGGCCAACTCTCAGTTTACACTAAAGAACTCTATTCTCTGTTTTCAACCAGTGCTTCAAACATTTTGTTCATTGATCTGTAAATAAGATTTCACTGGTTTGCAGAGAAAAAGTTGTGAAAAATGTACATTAATGTGATTGATTCTTTATATGGCAAACTTTATTCAAGTGAAAAGCCTGTCCTGTTACCCTCTAGATAAAATTCTCTTTTTTGATAATGGAGTATCAAAGAATTTAGTAACCAAAAAAATCTTCTCAATTCCTCAGGAGATTTTTAAGCCTCATTCTTTCATTCTTTATCTTAAAAAACATTGTGAAACCTTACCATATGCCTCACACTATACTAGGCACCTAGGATGTATGTGGAAAAGCCAGACAAGTTTCCTTCTCTAATGGAGCTTAAATTCTACTTCAGGGACCTAGACAATAAGCAAATAAGTTGATTAATCGATGTATACATACATACCTAAAAAATACAATATATGGTATGCATAAAATCAAAATATAATTATGTAATAGTCATTGAGTACATATTTATATTTGAAAGATAAGTCTCTAAGAGGTAACATTTAAACTGAGATCTGATTAGCAGGTAAGAAGCCAGTCAACAAAAGCCTCTTTTAGGAAGATGGGAGAGCAGCTGGAGGAAGGCCCAAAGGCATATTCTAAGTAGGATGACTGATGCCCCCTGGAGTTGTATATGCAACAGGGCTGATTTGAAAACAGAAAGAAGGCTGGTTTGCCGAAAAATATTAGGCAAGACTCAGGAAAAGGAGTAGGTTGTGGTCATAGAGATAGTGCGGATTAAGAAATTAGTTCCAAAACATGAATTTAATCTTTCTTTCAATAATAACTCATACCTGTTGGGTGTTCAATATATTCCATGAATGCCTTAACTCATTTAATTCTCCCAATAAGAATTTAACATATTTACTTTTTAAACCTCCGTTTTGTAGAGGCAAAACTGAGGCACTGTAATTTGTACCTCGTCACACAGATAATAGGTGAGAAGCAGTATTTAAGTGCATGCAACCTAACTCTAAACTCTAAATAGAATATTACACTTACTTAACATGTTGCTTTCATATACCGCATGACCATGCCATAGAGATAAATGCTCTAACTTATGAAATTTAAATTCTATATGAAGAGAATGTATTTGGTTAAAACTATTATACAGTTGACTTAAGGATTAAAATTTGTTTGCCAGTCTGTGCTATGGGCTAGAATTGCATGTTACACTAGAATTGCATGCTATGTATTACCGCTGTCGGCTTCGAAGGAGCTGTGTGTCAGCATCATTTTATAGCAGTGGCGCTCAACCAGGACAATTTT
>NW_023183901.1:303-603 GCF_002007445.2 Ailuropoda melanoleuca | reverse complement strand
TTTCAAAAAATAGAAACAGAAGGAAAGCTACCAAAGTCATTCTATGAAGCCAATATTACCTTGATCCCCAAACCAGGCAAAGACCCCAGCAAAAAGGAGAATTACAGACTGATTTCCCTAATAAATATGGACGCCAAAATTCTCAAAAAGATCCTGGCTAATAGAATCCAACAGTACATTAAAAAGATTATCCATCATGACCAAGTGGGATTCATCCCTGGGATGCAAGCGTGGTTCAACATTCGCAAATCAATCAGTGTGATACATCACATCAACAAGAAAAGACTCAGGAAAAATTTA
>NW_023183901.1:0-224 GCF_002007445.2 Ailuropoda melanoleuca | reverse complement strand
AAACCCTTCAGAGTGTAGGAATAGAGGGTACATTTCTCAATCTCATAAAAACCATCTATGAAAAGCCTACAGCAAATATCATTCTCAATGGGGAAAACCTGGAAGCCTTTCCCTTAAGATCAGGAGCAGACAAGAATGCCCACTCTCGCCACTATTATTCAACATAGTACTAGAGTCCTTGCAACAGCAATCAGACGACAAAAAGGGATCAAAGGTATCCAAAT
>NW_023183900.1:0-9601 GCF_002007445.2 Ailuropoda melanoleuca | reverse complement strand
ATGCTCCACATAACGTGTCATCAGGGAAATACAAATCAAAACTACAACGAGATACCACCTTATACCAGTTCAAATGGCTAAAATTTACAAGATAAGGAACAATATGTTGGCAAGGATGTGGAGGAAGGGGAACCCACTTACACTGTTGTTGGGAATGCAAGCTGGTACAGCCACTCTGGAATATAGTATGGAGGTTGCTCAAGAAGTTAAAAACAGAGCTACTCTATGCCCCAGCATTTGCAGTACTAGATATTTACCTGAAAGATACAAATGCAGTGATCCAAAGGGGCACACACACCCCAATGTTTATAACAGCAATGTCCATGATAGTAAAAATAGGGAAAGAACCCTGATGTCCATCGACAGAGAATGGGTAAGGAAGATTGGGATGGATATATATATATATAATGGAATATTATTATTCATATATATATATATATATACATAATGGAATATTATTATTCAGCCATCAGAAAAAGAAAACTTACCATTTGCAATGATGCACATGGCTATAGGGTATTATGCTAAGTGAAATAACTCAATCAGTGAAAGACAATTATCATATGATTTCTCTCATATATAGAATTTAAGAAACAAAGGATCATAGAGGAAGGTACAAAAATATAAAATAAGATGAAATCAGAGAGGGACACAAACCATAAGAGACTCAACTATAGGAAACAAACTGAGGGTTGCTGGAGGAGAGGGGGTGGGAGGATGGGGTAACTGGGTGATGGGCATTAAGGAAGGCAAGTGATGTAATGAGCTCTGGGTGTTATAAACAATTGATAATTCACTGAACTCTACCTCTGAAAGTAATAATACATTATATGTTTATTAACTAAATTTAAATAAAATTTAATTTAATTTTTAAAAAAAGAAAAATGAAGAGAACAAAAATTAAACTACCCTATTTGAAGATTTATTACAAAGCTACAGTAATAAAGACAGTATAGTACTGGCAAAGGGAAAAATGCACAGATCAGTGAAACAATAGAGTCAAATTAACAAATACAAATATCACCATTTGATCTTTGATGAAGGTGCAAAACCAATTCAGTGGAGAAATCAGTCTATTCCAACAAATGGTGTTTTAACTTTTAAACATCGTTATACAAAAAAAGTGAGCTTTGACTTAATAATCCCTACACCTTCTATAAAAATTAACTCAAAATGGATCATAGATTTTAATATAAAATTTAATCTGTCAACCTTTTGGAGGAAAATCTTCGTGTCCTGCAGTGAGGCAGAGTTCTTAGAATTCACACCAAAAGCAACAGCCATAAAGCACAGGTAGGACTTCACCAAAATAAAAATCTTTTGATCTATGAAAGACACTTTCAAAAGAGTGAAAAAACAAGGAAAAGTCTGGAAGAAAATATTTGCAAATCACATATTCAGTACGGGACTAGTATATAAAGGAATCTCAAAAGTCAACAAGAAAAACAACCACCAATTTTTAAAAGAGCAAAGGACTTGATAAAAATACTTTATCAAAGAGCATATAAAGATAATATTATTGTTTACTGTTTAAGATCATTATCCAGTAAAGAAGTGTACATTAAAACTCATGAGATACCACTACACACCCATCTTGATGGTTAAAAAATAACTGACTATATTAAGTGCTAGTTGAGGATACGAAGCAACTGGAACTCTCTTGTTGGTAGAAATGTAATTGTATAGTCTGGAAGATAGTTTGGCAGTTTCCTGTAAATTTAAACATTTACTTACTATGTAACCCAGCAATCCCACTCCTGGATGGCTTTGGAAAAATGAAAGCCTATGTTTACACAAAATTCTGTATACTAACTAATGTTCTTGGCAGCTTTACTTGTAATAATGAAAAACTGGAAACAACCTAGATTCCACTCAAACAGTGAATAAACAAATGGTGGCACATCTATACCACAGAATACTACTCAGCAACAAGAGGTGTGAACTCTGATACAGTCAACAACTTGGAGCAACCTCAAAGATACTATGCTGTGTGAAAGAAGTCAGGTGCAAAAGCTATATGAATCCATTTATATGCCATTCTGGAAGAGACAAAATGGCAATGACAGAAAATAGATCCCTGGCTGGCGGGAGTTCTGGTTGGAGGAAGGTATGACTATAAATAGCACAAGGGAGGTTTGGGGAGGTGGAGTTGTTCTGTATTCTGATTGTGGTGGCAATTGCAGGAATCTCTACATATGTTGAGATTCATAAAACTATATACCAAAATAAAGTCACTTGCATTGTATGACAATTTAAAACTAAAAATTAAAAAGAAATCAATGTGGGGCACCTGGGTGGCTCAGTTGTTAAGCGTTTGCCTTTGGCTCAGGCCATAATACTGGTCCCTAGATTGAGCCCCACATCAGGCTCCCTGCTCAGCAGGAAGTCTGCTTCCGCCTCCCCTCCTCACCCCCTGCTCCTGCTCTCTTGCTCTCTGTCAAGTAAATAAATAAAATTTACAATAAATAAATAAATAAACAAACAGATAAATAAATAAATATCAATGTTATTCATGACATTTAGAGAATAGAGGAGAAAAATTCTAAAAAAAAAAAAGAAAGAAAAGAAAAATTCTGTAATTGCCTTAATGGATGCAGCAAAACTATTTGACAATATTTAACCCTCATTCATGATTAAAACAGTCAGCTAACTAATAAAAGGATATTTTCTCAACTTCAGAGGGCATGCATGAAAAACCTACAGATAATATCACAATAATGGTAAAACACCAAACATTTTCTGTATGACTGAGAGCAGGGCAAGGGAGTCTGCTTCCCCACTCCTATTTATCATTATACCTGTGGTCTTAGACATGCAATAGGCCAGGAAAAAGAAAGGTATAGAGACTGGACAGGAAAATACGAAACTCACTTTTATTTTGCTTTTTTATTTTTCTTTAAAGATTCTATTTACTTATTTGACAGACAGCAAGAGAGGGAACAGAAGCAGGGGGATGTGAGAGGGAGAAGCAGGCTTCTTGCTGAGCAGGGAGCCCGATGTGATGTGAGGCTTGATCCTAGGACCCTGGGATCATGACCTGAGCTGAAGGCAGACGCTTATTGACTGAGCCACCCAGGTGCCCTGAAACTCACTTTTATTAATGAAGATACAATTGTATAAACTGAATTTACAAAACAAACAAATAAACTACCCAAAAACCATATAGAACTAATGGATAAATTTAACAAGGTCACATGATATAAGGTCAATATGGAAACAAATTATATTTTATTAGAGCAACTATTTGGAAAATAATGTTAAAACAATATCTGTTAAAGTGGTATAAAATTTTTTAAAACACAGGGTTGAATTTAACAAAATATGTGTAAACCCTGAACAATTAAAAATACAAAAAATACTGGGAGAAATTTTAAAAGACCACAATAAATCCCTGGTTGTTGATTAGAAAACTAGATATTGTTGAGGTACCAGGCCATTCTGAACACCCACGGAATCAGCCTGAGATGTAGGAAGATACACCTGGACCTATACAAATGAACACCTCCAGCGCTGAGTATTGAGTTACGAAGCAGGGAGCCATGAATCCGCGCACAGGTATTGGAAGATAAATGGAAGGGGGAGGAAGCCTCTGCATTCGGGCGCCAGGAAGCAGTAGCCACTGCACTGGGGAGCGGGCGGACTCACGGACCGGCACCAGCACCGGCGAGAGAGCAGACTGGGACCGTGAGCCTGGGAACACGTGTGACCAGTCTGAAAACCGGAGCTCCAAAGTGCGCGGGGGTGGCTGGCAGTGGCAGCTGCCAGTGTTAGAAACACAAAGGACAGAGACATGCCGGCCCTGGAAGTGAGGGCTGGGACGCCGGCTGTGGGGCGCACATCCCAGGACGCTGCAGGGTTTAGCAGCACCAACAGAAACAGAGTTAAAGTGGGCAGAAGAGCTCAGTGGAGAGCGGACTGAGGNGTAGCCACTGCACTGGGGAGCGGGCGGACTCACGGACCGGCACCAGCACCGGCGAGAGAGCAGACTGGGACCGTGAGCCTGGGAACACGTGTGACCAGTCTGAAAACCGGAGCTCCAAAGTGCGNCCATGAGCCTGGGAACACATGTGACCAGTCTGAAAACCGGAGCTCCAAAGTGCACGGGGGTGGCTGGCAGTGGCAGCTGCCAGTGTTAGAAACACAAAGGACAGAGACATGCCGGCCCTGGAAGTGAGGGCTGGGACGCCGGCTGTGGGGCGCACATCCCAGGACGCTGCAGGGTTTAGCAGCACCAACAGAAACAGAGTTAAAGTGGGCAGAAGAGCTCAGTGGAGAGCGGACTGAGATCTCTCTGTTCTGAGACAGAGGCTGGGATTCGGCCACTGCTGCTCTGACTCTCAGAAGAGTCACAGCAAACCGCCAGGGAAAGACGCCAGAGAACAAAAGCCTGGAAATACCGGCTCACATTGTGCCCATCCCCATCCCCCCTTGCAGGGGACTGGGAGACTCTACCCAAACAGGGTGGCATGAGTAAAAGCGCGGCAAGCCCCTCCCCCAGAAGGCAGGCTGAAAAATCAAAAGCCCACACCCCTAAGGTCCCTATAAAACAAGTGCACACTGCCTGGGTCCTGGTCAATAATTTGGGCTCTGGACAACCCCGCAATCTCTCCTCATCAGAATGACGAGAAGGAGAAATCTCCCCCAGCAAAGAAAAGACAATGAGTCTGTGGCCTCTGCCACAGAACGGATGGATATGGATATAACCAAATTATCAGATATGGAGTTCAGAGTAACAATGGTCAAGATGATGTGTAGACTTGAAAAAAGTATTAACGAAAATATTAACGAGAATATAGAATCTCTAAGGGCAGAAATGAGAGCGAATCTGGCAGAAATTAACAATTCTATGAATCAAATGCAGTCAAAACTAGACGCTCTGACGGCCAGGGTAAATGAGGCAGAGAATGAATCAGTGAATTGGAGGATGGGATGGCAGAAGAGAAAGCTAAAACAGAAACTTGGCTAAAAAAAATCCACGCACAGGAATGTAGGTTACGGGAGATTACTGACTCAATGAAACGTTCCAATGTCAGAATCATCGGCATACCCGAGGGGATGGAGAAAAACCANAAAACAGAAACTTGGCTAAAAAAAATCCACGCACAGGAATGTAGGTTACGGGAGATTACTGACTCAATGAAATGTTCCAATGTCAGAATCATCGGCATACCCGAGGGGATGGAGAAAAACTGAGGTCCAGAACAGATATTTGAACAAAATGTAGCTGAAAACTTCCCTAATCTAGCAAAGGAAACAAGCATTCGTGTCCCAGAGGCAGAGAGGACCCCTCCCAAGCTCAACCACGACAAACCTACACCACGTCACGTCATAGTGCAATTCGCAAATCTTAGATCCAAGGATACAGTATTGAAAGCGGCCAGGGCAAAGAAATTTCTCACGAACCAAGGCAAAAGTATCAGGATTACGTCAGACCTGTCTACACAGACCTGGAATGAGAGAAAGGGTTGGGGGGGGGGCATTTTTAAAGCTCTTTCAGAGAAAAACATACAGCCAAGGATCCTTTATCCAGCAAGGTTGTCATTCAGAATTGATGGCGAGATAAAGACCTTCCAGAATCGCCAGTCATTAACCAATTTCAGAACCACGGAACCAGCCCTACAGGAGATATTAAGCTGGGTTCTATAAAAGCAAAAAGGCCCCAAGAGTGATACAGAACAGAAAGTTACAATCTATAGAAACAAAGACTTTACAGGCAACATGACATCATTAAAATCATCTCTCTCAATAATCACTCTCAATGTAAATGTCCTAATGCTCCCATGAAACACCACAGGGTAGCAGATTCGATAAAAAGACATGACCCATCCATTTGCTGTCTACAAGAGACTCATTTTGAAACTAAAGATACATCCAGACTGAAAGTAAAGGGATAGAAAACCATCTTTCATGCCAATGGACCTCAAAAGAAAGCTGGGGTAGCAATTCTCATATCAGACAGATTGGATTTTAAACTAAAGACTATAGTTAGAGATACAGAAGAGCACTATATTATTCTTAAAGGATGTCTCAAGGATCCTTTATCCAGCAAAGCTGTCATTCAGAATTGATGGAGAAATAAAGACGTTCCAAAATCGCCAATCATTAACCAATTTCGTAACCACGAAACCAGCCCTACAGGAGATATTAAGGGGGGCTCTATAAAGGTAAAAAGGCCCCAAGAGTGATACAGAGCAGCAAGTCACAACCGATACAAAGACTTTAAAGAGAAATGGCATCATTAAAATCATATCTGTCAATAATCTCTATCAATCTAAATGGCTTAAACTCTCCCATAAAACGCCACAGGGTTGCAGATTGGATAAAAAGACATGACCCATCCATTTGCTGTCTACAAGAGACTCATTTTGAACCCAAAGATGCATTCAGACTTAGAGTAAGGGGATGGAGTACCATCTTCCACGCAAATGGACCTCAAAAGAAAGCTGGAGTAGCAATTCTCATATCAGATAGACTGGATTTTAAACTAGAGGCCATAGAGAGAGATACAGAAGGGCACTATATTATTCTTAAAGGAAGTATTCAACAAGTGGATATGACAATTATAAATATCTATGCCCCCAAAAGGGGAGCAGCAAGATACACAAGCCAACTCTTTTTTTTTTTAAGGAGACATATAGATAAGAACACAGTAATAGTAGGGGACCTCAACACCCCACTATCAGAAATAGACAGAACACCCTGGCAAAAACTAAGCAAAGAATCAAAGGCTTTGAATGCCATACTCGACGAGTTGGACCTCATAGATATATATAGAACACTACACCCCAGAACCAAAGAATACTCATTCTATTCAAATGCCCATGGAACATTCTCAAGANAATATATATGCCCCCAACAGGGGAGCAGCAAGATACATAAGCCAACTCTTAACCAGAATAAAGAAACATATAGATAAAAATACGTTAATAGTAGGGGACCTCAACACTCCACTATCAGCAATAGATAGATAACCTAAGCAGAAAATCAACAAAGAAACAAGAGCTTTGAATGCCAAACTAGACCAGATGGACTTCATAGATACATAGAACACTACACCCCAGAACCAAAGAATACTCATTCTATTCAAATGCCCATGNATACCAAAAGACTGAAATTATTCCCTGCATATTCTCAGACCACAATGCTTTGAAATTGGAACTCAATCACAAGGAGAAATTTGGAAGAAACATAACACATTGGAGGCTAAGAACCATCCTGCTCAAGAATGACTCGATAAACCAGGAAATCAAAANTGGAAGAAACTCAAACACTTGGAAACTAAGAACCATCCTACTCAAGAATGATTCGATAAACCAGGAAATCAAAAATCAATTTAAACAATTTACTNCTCTGAAATTGGAACTCAACCACAAGGAAAAACCTGGAAGAAACTCAAACACTTGGAGGCTAAGAACCATCCTGCTCAAGAATGACTCGATAAACCAGGAAATCAAAAAACAAATTAAACAATTTATGGAGACCAACGAGAATGAATACACAACGGTCCAAAACCTATGGGATACTGCAAAGGCAGTCCTAAGGGGGAAATACATAGCCATCCAAGCCTCACTCAAAAGAATAGAAAAATCTAAAATGCAGTTTTTATATTCTCACCTCAAGAAGCTGGAACAGCAACAGAGGGACAGGCCTACCCCACACACGAGAAAGCAGTTGATCAAGATTAGAGCAGAAAATCAATGAATTAGAAACCAGGAGCACAGTAGAGCAGATCAACAGAACTAGAAGCTGGTTCTTTGAGAGAATCCATAAAATTGATAGACCACTGGCAAAACTTGTCCAAAAACAAAGAGAAAGGACTGAGATTATTAAAATTATGACTGAAAAGGGAGAGGTCACGACCAGCACCATTGAAATTGCAAGGATTATTAGAAACTTTTATCAACAGCTATATGCCAAAAAACTAAACAATCTGGAAGAGATGGAGGCCTTCCTGGAAACCTATAAACTACCAAGACTNAGCTGGTTCTTTGAGAGAATCAATAAAATTGACAGACCACTGGCAAGACTTATCCAAAAGAATAGAGGAAGGACCCAAATTAATAAAATTATGAATGAAAAGGGAGAGGTCACAACCAATAGNTTGAAATTGCAAGGATTATTAGAAACTTTTATCAACAGCTATATGCCAAAAAACTAAACAATCTGGAAGAGATGGAGGCCTTCCTGGAAACCTATAAACTACCAAGACTGAAACAGAAAGAAATTGATTTTTTAAACGGGCCAATTAATTATGAAGAGATTGAAAGAGTGATAAAAAACCTTCCAAAAAACAAAACTGCAGGACCGGACGGTTTTCCTGGGGAATTCTACCAAACATTCAAAGAAGAAATAATACCTATTCTCCTAAAGCTATTTCAAAAAATAGAAACAGAAGGAAAGCTACCAATCTATAAGTCCAATATTACCTTGACCCCCAAAGCAGGCAAAGACCCCATCAAAAAGGAGAATTACAAACCGATATCCCTAATGAATATGGATGCCAAAATCCTCAACAAGATCCTTGCTAATAGAATCCAACAGTACATTAAAAGGATTATCCATCATGACCAAGTGGGATTCATACCTGGGATGCAAGNTGGGATGCAAGGGTGGTTCAACATTCACAAATCTATCAGTGTGATAGATTATATCAACAAGAAAAGAGGCAAGAACCATATGATCCTCTCAATAGATGCAGAAAAACCATTTGACAAAATACGGCATCCTTTCCTGATTAACACCCTTCAGAGTGTAGGGATAGAGGGTACATTCCTCAATCTCATAAAAGCCATCTATGAAAAGCCTACAGCAAATATCATTCTCAATGGGGAAAAGCTGGAAGCCTTTCCCTTAAGATCAGGAACACGACAAGGATGCCCACTCTCACCATTATTATTCAACACAGTACTAGAAGTCCTTGCAACAGCAGACGACAAAAAGGGATAAAAGGTATCCAAATTGGCAAAGAAGAAGTCAAACCATCTCTCTTCGCAGATGACATGATACTCTATATGGAAAACCCAAAAGAATCCACCCACAAACTACTAGAAGTTATAGAGCAATTCAGTAATGTGGCAGGATACAAAATCAATTCTCAGAAATTAGTTGCATTTCTATACACGAACAATGAGACTGAAGAGAGAGAAATTAGGGAATCCATTACATTTACAATAGCACCAAAAATCATACGTTATCTCACAATTAACCAGAGACGTCAAGGATCTATATTCTAGAAACTATAAATCATTCTTGAAAGACATTGAAGAAGACACAAAAAGATGGAAAAATATTCCATGCTCATGGATTGGAAGAATTAACATAGTTAAAATGTCCATACTACNGGAAAAATATTCCATGCTCATGGATTGGAAGAATTAACATAGTTAAAATGTCCATGCTAACCAGAGCAATCTACACTTTCAATGCTATCCTGATCAAAAATAACAATGACATTTTTCAAAGTACTGGAACAAACAGCCCTTAAATTTGTATGGAACCAGAAAAGGCCCCGAATCGCCAAGGAACTGTTGAGAAGGAAAAACAAAGCTGGGGGCATCACAATGCCGGACTTCAAGCTGTACTACAAAGCTGTGATCACAAA
>NW_023183899.1:0-833 GCF_002007445.2 Ailuropoda melanoleuca | reverse complement strand
CTTGTGTCACGGCCTTCTTGTACGGTAGCTCACTACAGAGGCCTGGAAGGCCTTGTTACTCGGTTATAATCGAAGAGGTAAAGCGATTTTGGCATTTCATGTAATCCAATTTACCAAGATACTCAGATAGTTTGGCTAATCCTTAATGGCACAACCAACGACAAGATTTANACAACCAACGACAAGATTTAAGGAAAACATTCATTATGCGATTTTATACTTTTTATTTCTAATAATTTAAGATTTTCAACAAAGACACAGAGTAGGCAGAGTTCACATATGCCACTCATGCAGTTTCAGGACTTTCTTCTGCAGGCGAAGGTTTGATACAGAGCCACGCAATGGGGATGACAGGACCCTGAAGCAACAGAGACCAGAAGCCAAGTAGTTTCCCGAGGAAGGGCAAGGTCAGAAGGAATGGAGGAGCTACATAAAGATGAGTAATGGCACCTGATGTCGCCAATACACGGGAAACCAACAATATTAATCTGCATGCATCATTGAAACAAAACTGTGTAGTCAAGAGGCTGAAGGTAGTCACCCCAATAAAATACTTCACTTTTCATGCTGGAGTCTGTTTTCAGATGTGGACCTACTGACTGAAGGAGAGGCCAGTTCCTTGGGAAGAAGCGGCTAGCAAAATCATGGTCGATGTTTATTATAATTTCCCCAATCCTTCCTCAAAGAGACGTAGGGTCGCTTACTGAAGGAACTGAACACTCAGAGAAGACATATTCCCAAACATTTTAAGGACTGTTGGATGCAGGATTCAAACTGATAGTTCAGTATAGATGGCTCACAGTGCTCAGATCTGAACTCGGCAGCCTCGTTCC
>NW_023183898.1:727-1011 GCF_002007445.2 Ailuropoda melanoleuca | reverse complement strand
GCAGCCTTTTCACTGTGGACCCCGATTCCACATTGGGTGTAGGGGCCTGGGGAGGATCCAGCCCTTAGTACGAAGAAACAAAATGAGAGGGGAAAGCCCTTGAATTCACGACGGCCTTATGGAAGGTGGAACAGGAAACAAGGGGCTTCGGTACCGTGAGTGAAACGCGACGAACACAGCACTGGGAAAGACTATTCGGCCACAACCCGCTTCCAACGAAATGCTTGCTCCCTGGGGAAATCCTGTCAAAACTCCTGGCGGCAATGGAACAAAAAGGCCCAAAA
>NW_023183898.1:367-650 GCF_002007445.2 Ailuropoda melanoleuca | reverse complement strand
AGGGAAACATGAGGGAAAGTGGTCGCGGAAGCCTGACGAGAGTGCCCCATAGTGGTCTCTGAGACACCACACAGTCCAGGGAAATATCAACGATCATCATCTCTCGTGAGTAAGGGAGCATGAATGAAAAGGTTCAGGATTTTCGAGGACTCAGCGCCCTTCTCATTGGTAATAAATCAGAGCGTCCAGGGAAACACCTCCAGTGAACCGCAGCCTTTTCACTGGGGACCCAGATTGCACATTGGGTGTAGGGGCCTGGGGAGGATCCAGCCCTTAGAACCAA
>NW_023183898.1:0-246 GCF_002007445.2 Ailuropoda melanoleuca | reverse complement strand
ATCAAGGTGCTTTGGTACCGTGAGTGAAACGCGACGAACACAGCACTGAGAAAGACTATTCGGCCAAAACCCGCTTCCAACGAAATGTTTGCTCCCTGGGGAAATCCTGTCAAAACTGCTGGCGGTAATGGTACGAAAAGGCCCAAACACGTCCGTCAGAAACAACACCGTACAAGGACCGTCTTAGCTCTATCATCACCCTTCGTGAATAGGGAAACATGAGGGAAAGTGGTCGCGGAAGCCTGA
>NW_023183897.1:0-1644 GCF_002007445.2 Ailuropoda melanoleuca | reverse complement strand
AGGCACAGTGCGCACAGTCGGCAGTGTTGAAGGAGTGCACATAGTCGGCACAGTCGGCGGTGTGTACAGTCGGCGGGGTCGGCTGAGTGCGCACAGTCAGCGGTGTTGGAGGAGTGCGCACAGTCAGCAGGGTCAGCGGAATTTGCACAGTCATCAGGGTCAGCGCAGTGTGCACTGTCGGCAAATTCGGCGGAGCGCGCAGATTCAGCGGGGTTGGCAGAATGTGCACAGTCGATGGGGTCGGCGGAGAGCGCACAGTTGGCGGTGTCAGCGGAGAGCACACAGTCGGTGGGGTCAGGGCTGTGTGCACAGTCGGCAGGGTCGGCAGTGTACTCACAGTAGGTGGGGTGGCAGAGTGTGCACAGTCGGTGGGGTCGGTGGTGAGCACACAGTCTGTGGGTTCGGCAGTGTGAGCACAGTTGGCGGGTACGGCGGGCNGGCGGTGTGCGCAGATTCGGTGGAGTTAGCCGAGTGCGCACGGTCAGCAGTGTCGGCGGTGTGCGCAGGGTCGGCGGGTTCGGCGGTGTGCCCATTCACGGCGGGATCGGCGGAGTGCACACAGTTGGCTGGGACAGTGGAGTGCACACATTTGGTGGAGTCGCTGGAATGTGCAGAGTCATTGGGGTCAGCAGAGTGCACACAGTCGGCGGGGACAGCGTAGTGCACACAGTCTTTGGGGACGCTGAAGTGCACACAATCGGTGGGGTCGGGGGTGTGCACACAGTGGGCGGTGTCGGTGGAGTGCTCAGTCAGCGGTGTCAGCAGAGTGCCCACAGTTGGCATTCTAGGCAGAGTGCACACATTCGGTGGATTCGGAGGAGTGCACACATTCGATGGAGTCGCCAGACTGCACACCGTCCTTGGGGTCCATGGTGTGCACAGAGTCGGATGGGACAGTGGAGTGCGCACAGTCAGTGGGTCGGAGGTGTGCGCACAGATGGAAGGGTCAGCGGAGTGCGCATATTCAGTGGGGATGGCAGTGCTCACAGTCGGCGGGGTTGGCGGAGTGCAGATTGTTGGTGGATTACGCGGTGTGTGCACAGTCAATTGGAACGGCGGTGTGCACACAGATGGAGTGTTCTGCAAAGTGCGCACAGTCAGCAGGGTCAGCGGTGTGCACACAGTCAGCGGGTCGGTGAGGTGCGCACCATCGGCTGTGTCGGCAGAGTGCCTACAGTCGGCGGGGTCGTCGGACGGCTAACAGTCGGCGTGTTCGGCGGAGTGTGCACAGACAGCGGGACGGTGGTTTGTACACAGTCGACAGGGTCGGCGGTGTGCGCATCATCGGTGGGTCACCAGAGTGTGAATACTCGGCGGGGATGGTGGTGTGTGCCGTCGGCAGGGACAGCAGAGTGCGCACAGTCGGCGGGGTCGGCGGAGTGCCCACAATCAGCGGGGTCGTCGGAGTGTGCACTGTCTGCGTGTTCAGCGGAGTGTGCACAGTCAGCGGGGTAGGTGGATTTTGCACAGTTGGCGAGGTCGACGGTGTGTGCACAGTCAGCAGAGTAGGCGATGTGTGCAGAGTCGGTTGGGACCACGGGGTGCACACAGATGGTGGGTTCGGCGAAGTTCACACAGTCGGCGGGGGTGGCAGTGTGCGCACAGTTGGCGGGGTCGGCGGTGTGCGCACAGTCGGTGGCGCTG
>NW_023183896.1:335-578 GCF_002007445.2 Ailuropoda melanoleuca | reverse complement strand
AAAGATGGTGGAATATGAGCCTCTTGACTTTCCCTCCACCCATAGATGCAAGCAGTAAGTGGCCACATAGCGATCAACTCTCTCTCGGTAAATAGTAGACAGTATTTGCAAATCATATATCTGATAATGGCTTAATATCCAGAAACACATAAAGAAGTCATACAACTCAATAGCGAAACAAGCCAACCAAACAAAAAATCTGATTTTAAAATGGGAAGAAGAACTGAATAGACCTTTTTTTTT
>NW_023183896.1:0-238 GCF_002007445.2 Ailuropoda melanoleuca | reverse complement strand
AGGAGTCAGTTACCCATCGAAGGCACACATTCTGAAGTATTAACTCTAATAAATGGAATTATATTGAAATTACTTACAAATACTTTTGAGAAATAAAATCCAAATTCTTTACGTTTATGACCTCATCAGAAAATTGTTACAAAGATAGCTAAAATTTCTGAATTTTGTAAATCTGAAACCTAGATTATCTAACAGTTTGTTGTGACTGTATTTATCAGTAATCTGAGCTTTTACCCAA
>NW_023183895.1:0-1202 GCF_002007445.2 Ailuropoda melanoleuca | reverse complement strand
AATATGGAAGAATAGTTTCAAAATGATCCAGTCAATAGAAACTGATTGTCTCAGAAGTGTTTAATACGATGTCAGGTGGCAGTGATTCCAAGATACATGCATCAAATCCAGTAGGGGAGACAGACAAAAACACACTTGACATTAATACTGTTCAATATGTGCTATAATTAAATAATATCTCAATTACAGCGAGAGCTCGGACAAGAGAGCACCCAAGGAAAGCTTTGCAAAGGAAAGGACCTCTGAGCTGACACATCCTACACATGGCACCCATTTGCTGGAAGCTTGGTGAATAAATTATGTGGATTACACAGAAGTTAGGGTAGATGGGAGAATTCCGAGCTAACTTTGAAGGTCTTCAAACATTTTTCTCTGGAAGAAATCCACAGGTAGACCACTGTGAGTATTCATTAGATGAGGCTAGAAAGATAATGTGCTGTCATACTGCTTTGCATTGTCTTGTAAGGAGTGTTGACCACAGTCTATGGAGAGTAACAGAAGGCATGGGCTTCTTGAAGGTATTTGAGTGGGTAGGTGAGTCACGTATTACTGATTTGTCATTGGTCCCCCTGTCGAAGTGAGAAGAATGGAATGGCTAAGGCAAGAACGTATGTCCCTCCCAACATTGAATTGAGTCACNTCCCTCCCAACATTGAATTGAATTAGTATCGTGGTTTCCAATCATATAGATGAGAATACTGATCCTGGGGGCCTTCAATGACAAGCAGAGGTAGGATTTGAACTTGGTTCTGGCTGTCTCCCAAACCCGGCTTGTTTCACTGCTGCATCATGCTTGTGATTAAGGGACATCACTTCAGCTAGCTAAATTTATTTCTTTCATAATAGCTAGGCAGCAGTAACTATATTTTTTGTCTCCACCCTTTTTGTGTAATATTATAAGATATTTAGGAAGTGAAGACACTTGCTGGATTGTACAGTAATTTGTCATGACTGACTATTAGGTCTGAGCTGTCCCAGAGCCACTGACAGCACCGTGTTCCGAGGACTCCACGGGAGGTAACCACAAGCACACGTGTATGGAACAAAGCAGCACACGACGGTGCATTTCAGCACTGTGTCAAAATACACTCGTTTATTGATTTGTTGATCTCTGAGCCCAAATTAGCTCCTACTGGTAAGCAAGGTCACTGGTTCCGTCACCCTCTTCCCACCCCCGGGGAACATCTTTTCCAGATACTGTT
>NW_023183894.1:0-1020 GCF_002007445.2 Ailuropoda melanoleuca | reverse complement strand
AATTTAACTTCTTTATATGTATCTTTGTGGAGAACAGGTGTAGACAATTGTGAAAATCTTTTATTTTCCAGCAAAATGCTGGAAAAAGAGAAATAACATCCATAACACAATTACAATTTCCTTGGCAGAACTGCACAGTTGCACAGTTTTGGAATTAGCTAATGTTTAATATCCTTTTTTCTTATTAGTATTTTTTTGATTGAAAGGTAGTATACATGTTTCTTACAAAACTAAGAAGTGCTTACTTGACTTTGCTGTCTCTTTTCCCAGCATGAGAACTTTGTCCTCTGCTGAAGGCTCCCAATTAAATGTCGGTTTCTGCAGAATCTCCTTTTCCTTGGGACATATAATTGGAAGCTCTTGAACTCTATACCATTTATTGTTTTTTCATTTTTCTGATAAAGTCTTCCACAATTGAAAAATATCACCTCTGAATTGCAGAAAGAATAGTCTATTTTAACATAAAAAATATATTTTGATTCAGTCAGTTCATTCAAATTTCCTTTTCAGGGGAGAACAAAAAGGCAAAGTGGTATCCATTAGAGATGTGCTTCATTTTTTAAAAAATGTCATTGGCTGCATAGAAAGTTTCACAAAAGCATAAATTTCCATCTTCTCGAGGCAAATTTTGATTACCACTTGACATGGCTCCTTTCCTTAAGTTCTCTCACATCGTATTTAATATCTATTACAAACTTGAAATGTAGATATTAAGATAAAGTATAATTTCCTGTGAAATCAGAAATTCATTTGACAGAAATTCTAAAATCTGATTGAAACATATTAAACTCAGCTCATGATAAAAGATATTATGTCCTCCCTCCAAGTTTTATTATGTTAATATATATTAATCCACTTGGTAACACATTTTCATTAACTTCTCTATTTTCTAAAGGAAGCTAAAATGTTTATTGATTTTTTTCATAGATACCAGACCAAAGATTATCTCATTCATTTAAGGCTACTTTTCCTTCAAAGTTGTGTTTTTATTCCTAAGATTTAGAAGCATATGTATATTTC
>NW_023183893.1:12025-12430 GCF_002007445.2 Ailuropoda melanoleuca | reverse complement strand
CAGCTCATACATGGACTCTATGTGACACGGGGACAACAGACCCAATACCAGCCCTCCACCTGCTCTCCCACTTGACCTCACCTCTGGCACTCTAGGCATCCCTGTCTCTGTGAGCATCTCCCTCCATCCACCTGACACCCTGGACCATCCCTCCCTCTCCCACAGTCCAGGCTCCAGTCATCTCCCTGTGTCCCACCTGGGGACACAAGCCACTTCACCCTTCCCTGTTTCCTTGGCTGTCACCTTCCTCTGGCCACCCCCACCCCATGGCCCCTTCTAGGTCTCCCTGTCCCAAATTCTGTCCTAGAACTTCCCATGAAGCTAATTCTCTAATGAGCAGGAGTGAGAACAGGCACAGTTGGGATTACAAATCTCACAGTTAATGGAGGGGAGGTCACAGGATGG
>NW_023183893.1:0-11895 GCF_002007445.2 Ailuropoda melanoleuca | reverse complement strand
GTCTCTGTGAGCATCTCCCTCCATCCACCTGACACCCTGGACCATCCCTCCCTCTCCCACAGTCCAGGCTCCAGTCATCTCCCTGTGTCCCACCTGGGGACACAAGCCACTTCACCCTTCCCTGTTTCCTTGGCTGTCACCTTCCTCTGGCCACCCCTGCCCCATGGCCTGTTCTAAGTCTCCCTGTCCCAAATTCTGTCCTAGAACTTCCCATGAAGCTAATTCTCTAATGAGCAGGAGTGAGGTCAGGCATAGCTGGGATTACAAATCTCACAGTAAATGGAGGAAGGGTCACAGGATGGCACTACACTGGTCCCTGCTAGACGCCCAGGCCCTGCTCTGTCCCTAAAACACCAGCAGCCTCATCAGAGTTTGCTCTGCCCTCTCAGTCCTGCTCAGGAAGGACCCAGCAATCCCAAGTTCTGTGTCCTCCTCTGTGAAGGTGTGTGTCACCTCTGGAAGCTCCGGTCACACTTAGCACCCAGAGCCAGCCCGCCTCCTGTGTGGCCCTCCTGCTGGGACAGATTCCCTCTGCTCTCTGTTGACTGTGTCTTGTCCTCAGCTCCACAGTGGTTCACAGGCTCTCATAGGTCAGGACTGCACATGTACCTCCCACTAGACCCCAGCCCATGGAGGAAGCCTGACCAGGGACAGCACACAGGACCTCTGTCCTTCATGAAGGGTCACTCTCACATGGTGGGAACAGGAATCTGAGAAGCAGGTGAAGAAGAGGCTTGCCATCTGTGAGAAAAAGGGAGATTCTTCCAGAGACCAGCAGTGGGTGCTGTGAGATGCTGTCTGAGGGTTTATGCAGGCAAGGGGCTCCCAGCTGGGCAGTCCTTCAGTGCCAGGAGGCCCTGGGGCTGGACCTCTTACTTTCAGTGGGAACTGGACAGTCATGTCCTTTCTGGGGCTGAACAAGTCCCTGGACCTGGGCCTGTGTGTGGTCACAACAGTTGCTTCATCCAGGCCCACCCAGGGGAAACTAGTCCATCCATCAGGAAGTTTCCCTGTCCAAGGTCCTCAAACTTGTATGAGCACAGGAGGGAGAAGCAGGTGTGGGTCCCATTTGCATAAACAGCTCCTCCTCTGTAAGGCTCTGGACAGGAGATAAGACTGGCCAGGGGCAGCCCAGCCCCAGCTCTGTGGGCTAAGAAGGGGCTGTGTCACCATGGCCTGAAGCCCTGTCCTCCTCGTGCTCCTCTGTCACTGCACAGGTAGGGAAAGGCCCCAGGGCAAGAGGGTGGCCCCCTAGCTGAGTCAGATCCCTCTGGCTCAGCTCGTCAACCACATGCACCCTATCCCTTCTCTTCATTCTGATGTGTCTGTTTGCAGGGTCCCTGTCACAGCCTGTGCTGACCCAGCCGCCCTCCCTCTCTGCATCTCTGGGAACAATGGCCAGACTCACCTGTGCCCTGAGCAGAGACACCAGTGTTGGTGGTAAAAACATGTACTGGTACCAGCAGCAGCCAGGAAGCCCTCCCCGATATTTCCTGTACTACTACTCAGACTCAGACAAGGAGCTGGGACCTGGTGTCCCCAGTCGAGGCTCTGGATCCAAAGATGCCTCCACTAATACAGCAATTCTGCCCATCTCCAGGATGCAGGCTGAGGACGAGGCTATTACTGTGCTGTATATAATGGCAGTGGGAGCAGCTACACTTACCCACAGTGTCTCAGACAACGAGGAAGTGAGACAAAAACCCGTCCAACAATAGGTCTTGTCTCCGAGCCTCTTTTATTGGGAAACTGCTGTAGGGCTTCTTGTCAGGCGAATGCCCATGGTACTAAGCACAGTGAAAGAGACAGATGATGGGGGGGCAAAGTTCTGGGGCCGGAGGTTCCAAGCTGTGACACATGTATTGACGTGGTTAATCCCTTCACTAGTGACAGCAGTAGAACGTATTCCCCAGGCATTCTGGCAGGAAATGGGGCCCCACTTGAACTCTGTCCTTTCCTTACACACGGTACCCATGGAGCCTCTAAAATGAGTTTTGAAAGGGGAGGCAGCTGATTCCAACATGGACAACATGGATGAACCTCCTTGAGTAGAAGGTGTCATCTGCTAGCCGGAAGTTACTGTGGTGAAGGTGGCATCTTGGCACTAGGCTGGGAGACATCAAATATGACAAAACAAGGTTAATATTATAAGGAGAGGTCTGAATAAAAGATCTTTGATAGTTGACATTTGATGAATTTCCTCCAGTCCAGGAGTTTAAAACAATCACTAAAGGAAAGATAATTTAAAGCACCAATTTGAGCATTCATGTCAGGTAGAAACCCAGAAGTATTTTGTGGTAATCTGGACTGTATACACAGCATTGTTTTTATGCTACCACATATTTCACCTTGTATAGCAGTTAAAAACATCTAACATCACTCTATTCTGTAGAGTATCAGTTAGGGCTTTGACCATGTATTCAAGAGTTTCCATGTGTCAAACAACATTCTCCAGTCTCAAAGAGGTAAGATAGATAGATGCTAGGTGGTCATACCAATGTAACACAAAACATGTCCACCATGGTTTGGAACGTTGGCTGAGTTGGTAATGGTTTTAATAATGCATCCATGCATCCAGGCAAAACCCAGAGTACAGTGGCTTATCCAGCAAGGAGGAAGCTGTGGACGCAGGTTCGGTTGCAGAGCCATTGGATCCCAGCCAGGAGCCAGTCATATAATACTGGGCCTCCTTGGAACTGCAGTCAGGATTTCAAGGGCTACTTGGTTTTGGAGGGCCATACATGCAATGATGTCAGGCCCATATTTGATTGGGGTGTTATGACTCGATAATAATCCCCCCTTCTTCCCCCCCAAATTGCACCATGAGCATGGAGCACCAAGGAAATGTATTTGAAGTCAGTATAAATATTTTTAAGGCTTTTGCCAATTGCAAAGCACAGGTGGGTGCTATTTATTCTGCTTTGGGGCAGACATGTTTGCTGACAGGGCCTTGCCCTCAGCAGTCTTGAGTTAGACTTGACTATAGCATACCCAGTTTTTCCTACCCCTCTTTTCCATGAAACTATTACCATTGATGAACCAATTGCCTCTGTATTTTCAATAGGGGCATCTTAAATCTGGTTGACTAGAATAGACAAGATCAATAACCTCTGAACAGTTATGCTCTATAGAAGTAAAATGGTCAGTTCCAGGCTTAAGGGCAGCTGGGTTTAAAGTCTGACAGTTTTCAAGTATTATTTTAGGCATATCTATAAGCATAGCCTGGTATTTAATAAGACAGCTTCCCATTATCCATTGGTGGCTTTTGGTCTCGGACCTGATGTGAAGTCATTACAGTCAGACTGTCCTATAGTGAGCTTTGAGGCTCGTTTTTACCAGGAGGGCTGCTGAATGCTCGGCTAAAGCCTCTCCTTGTAATTGTACACCCATAGAGGTGGCTTCTAGGATTAAATATAACTATGCAGGATGAAAGCATTAAGAAGCCTTGTTTGAGGTCTGGCCTTAATATCTTAACAAGGAATCACTGGCAAGTGGGGCCAGACTTGTCAAGAGATAAAGGCATCCCCAAGTCATCATCCAGTCCAGGCACGAGGGAAGTGGGGTCATCCATTATCTCCACAAGCTCATAGTTAACCCTATGGAGTGGGGTATGCTCTGGCTTTTAGGGAATGATTTCATCATTCCAGCCACATTGGTCAAGGTGATAGCCGAGTTATACAATCATTGGGGAATCTATCCCATTTCCTGGTTGTTCAAAGAATTAAATATATGCCCATGGGCTCCTGTTATTAGCCCCATAGAATAAAACCATGAAGATTATCTATACATGCACTATGGTATAAGAATTTAACAAAGTCTTTTCTCTTAAATTTACCTCAAGTTGTCTCACTTAAGCAAACATTTAAGGACAATCAGATCTAGAATTTAACATCCACAAACGTGTGTTAGTTAAACATAGTTTTTCTCTCTAAAATAACCCTCATTTCCAGAGATAGCCAAATCAGGACTAATTTGTTTGCAAAACAAGTCCAGTTTTAACAAACTTGGCCTAATTATTTACATAAGCTCAGCAAGAATAGTGATTGATTGTATAGATCTTTTCGAATCTGCTTTGCTGGAACTTTTATAAGGAATCACCGGGTTGAACTTTTAGTAGCCTCTCCAGCCCAGAAGCCAAGCCAAGTACTTGTCATCAGTCATGCCTGTAATACCTGTAGATTTGGGCAGATTCCTCTCCATGAGGTCCCCAAAGTATCCTGAGGTTCCTGCACCTGCCAGGAAATGACATTCTTTATTCACCTGGTGAGGCTGCTGAGAACTCTGTAAGCAAGGAATTAGGCCATGCTTTATGGCTCCAGGTTTCATAGAGACGACCTTAGTTCCTGAAAGCTGTTTGGTCATATCTGAGCCTATGTATGTCTCTCAAATATGACATTCCAGTCAAAGCCTTATGGTAAAATAACCAATGTTTCCAATGGTGTCCTGTTACAAGGGCAATATTACTTACTGAACATAAGCAAATGATTATGATTGCCATGGAAGAAAGAACACTTACTGAGACCTTTTTAGTTTTAGAGGGTTCAGGTAGGGAGAAAAGTCAAATGTTTTAATTTGCTTTATTATTATTTCTGTATATCACTGATATCTTAAGAGAAAGTTTCCTCGATCTGGAAGAGTAAACATTAGAGAACCTGTAATGTTTTAAACAAGAGTCACAACACTATAATCTTCTAGTTAATTTAGTCCTATGTTACTAATTCTTGTTTAGTTTGAATGCAGCTAAAGTTAGTTCTGGAATTTTTTTCCCCTTTTCAGTTTTAGGATTCCATAAATATATTGAATACCTGTACCTGTCCTAAAAAGTCCTTTATATGAATCTCTTTGAAAATGAAACTCATTTTGCAAGACAATAAGAACAATTATAAATAACAAAAACACAAAATGGACATGGCTAATAACTGATGAGTTTACAGTATAGCTGGCAAGGAAGTCAGGTTACTTCTGTGACACACAACACTTGAATAGCCAGAAAAGAGTGATGACGACCTTATATTTAAACATTAAAACTTTAGGAATTGCATTTTATCTCTAGAATAGTTACAGTATTTACCCAAATGTCACCTAAGGCTTATCATTTGTTTAATAGTGCTTCCAGAGTAACTCAGCATACCAAAGAAAAAGGCCTAATGAGTTAAAGAGACTTCATTTATAATTTAAATCTTGGTAAAGTTTGTTAAAACCTTTAAATTATAGCACAAGCCTGAATAGGATTACAGATCACTACAAAACTCTATTTTTATTTAACCAAGCTGACAGTACGAGATTTGAAGGCAAATATGTAGGGTTCTATAGTTGTCAGCAAAACTGAGCTTAATACGGAGAAGTTTTAACTAAGTAATTGAAGACCTGTTAATGACAAAACATAGAAACTTTGTTTTCTGGGCAAAGAGAAAACTGTTTACATTTTCTTATCCAGAGTAGATGAACAATTCAGGAAACCTTTGTCTTTCTATACAGAGAGAAAACAGACATAGGTCTTATACCACCGAATCCTAAATTCAATTCATTTCACACTTAGTCGGTTCTGACAGCACCTAAAATACCATTCCAAACCTTCTACAACTTTCTTTTGCATTCAGATTTTACCCCATGCTATCTTTCGAAACAACCATCTTATTTAGGACAAAATTACCTTCAATAAAATAATGCATTCCGTTTTCCCCTTATCTATCTCCTACTTTTGTACATAGAGTTGCTTCCCTTATTTCCATGAGCCTTCATTACATTTAGTAGAGTTTTCTTAGAAACCTTAGTCTCTGATGAAAACTAAGTAGTAACCAACTGCGAACTGTTAGACCAGAATTCTTTAGATGGCAAATTTATGAATCAGTTATGTACAAGACATGTTAACCAATAGATTTAAATATCTTTAGCTTTTTGCAATAAGTAGTCAAAAGCACAAACTTACATGCAGTAATCAATGTTTCAGCACTGTATCTTATTTTAAAAAGACCTAGATGTCCAACGAATTCAATCCCATTTACCATCCAAGCAATAAAGATTCAGGTTACCGAAGACTTTGAAAGCTATTTTAACAATTACCCATGAAAACTTTGAGACAGGCAATTAACCATCATTTTAGTCATATTTTTACTAACAACTCACAACAGAGGTAACACAAGTTTATTTGACCTTCAGTAAACCTCGATAGAATGAAAGTTTTACATTTAGTGCTGATAACTTTAAAGACAGGTCTATCTTAATTAAACCAACAAACTTAACTTAGTTTAAATACTGAATTATGTTCCACCCCATTTTCAGTTTTTACTTGAGACACTGGTGGGGAAATCTGGAGTGGGCAATATTAGGTCCTGGGGTGCTCTTCTTCACTCCTTGATGGGGAGGGGAGGAGGAGCCATGGTGCCAGAGGCACGGAGGATAGTACAGAAACCAGTTGTGCAGGCCACACCCCAGGTGGTGCAGAAAGGAGGAGGAGGGGGAGACAGTAGAGGCAGAGTGCTGCCAGAAGGCAGAGAAAGGGTTCCCGGTTTTCGAGCTCACCAGCTCCAACACGAGCAGAGGCCATATTTTCCCACCAACAAGAGGGAATAGGGAGTCCATGTCAGGCCAGAGAAGACAGGGAATTTCCCTGAAACAAAAGGAGTTTCAGCAGGTACATGGGAATATTCCATAAAGTCCCCATCCCGAAGTAGACTAACCACAGATGGCTCCAGTTATAGGCATTAACCTGGGAATTGAGTGAGGGAGATGCCCCCACATCTGTTAGAAGGAACAGTGATAGAGAAGAGAGTCAAGGGTCCCCTTTGTGTGCGATGGCCTGTGTTTCCTCCAGCAGTCTGAGTTTACTCAGAGAAGCCCTACTTAGATAATTATCATCCAATATGTCAGGAGAGAGTTTACTAGCTGGCCCATTTGGGCAAATACATTCTACAAGAGGCCCTTAAGTCGGGGCACTGGTGTAGAGCAATGAAGGCCTAGGTATGAGCAATGAAGGTACTCTAGGTCCATTTGCCCTGTTCCTTCTGATAGATCCCACTGTGGCCATGCAGTGTTACAGGAGATCAGTGATTTTCTAAATTTTGCAATCCGAATGGTTTCCAATGGGTTAGAAGGCACCCCAAGGGAGAGTCCTTGGGAACCGGAGAAGCAGCGTACTAAGGCCATGCTCAGAAAAGTAAAGACAGTCCATTACCAAATCCCCCCAGACTCTTGGGTGGCATCCCATGCAGGATATGTCAGAGGTTCCCGTGTGTCAAAAGCGACCGGAGATGTCCCTCAGCAAAAATCGCTATTGAACACAACCCTGCCTTCCCATGAAGGCATCCCTGCCATAAAAGGCCGGCATCCCTCCCCTACCCCATCGCATCCTAGGCTGCTGATCGGTGCCTGGTGAATGGACTGAAGTACCATGCCTTGAAGATCATGCCTTGAAGGTCATGCCTTATTCTATCTTGCCTTGAAGAACCAGCTGTTTTTAACACATGGAGAACACTAGAAAAGTTTAACAAGAGGAAATTACCAAATTTTGTAGCCTAGGTAATTAGTAGAGGACATTGATGAAAAACAGTAAAGATTGAAAACCATCATAGTCTAAGCGACATTCCAACAAAGGTGGTCCTTACAGCTAACTTCCCTGGGAAATGGACCCCGGTTGGGTTTGGTCCAATCGGGTACTGATTTTGGCCATGCCGAGTGGAGTTCCCACGGCCAGAAGTGGCTAGACCAGGAATACGGAGGGGATCGCATTAGATCCATCAGGAGGAAACTTCACAAGGGAGTCTTAAGATTGGCAGCTGTGCTAATGACTTCGGTGGCTGTCCCATGCCCAAGACAGATGACTTTGTATAAGGACAGCAGTAAAGAGGGGGCATCAGGGTTCTGGGTCTTCTTACCATCCTGGCCATGGTACTAACTTCCGGCAAAAAGACAGGCTTTCTCCTCCCAATAGAGTAGCCAAAGTCTAGAGGGTTGTAGCCTGACCTATGGACATGAAAGTGTTCCAATAAGACCATAGTCTTTGAAGAACCCCCGAAAGGAGAGTAAAGGAAGAGAAGGGAAAGAACTCACCAATTTTGCACCAAAGCCCAAAGTCTCACATTCGGGCACCATATGATGAGGTTGGGGAATATACATGAGGTTCAGTGGGGTGGAGTTCAGAGCCGACAACCAAGAAAGAATTCTTGAGGTGTCTTTGGTGCAAAATGGTGGTTTATTAAAGCACGGATATAGGACGCATGGGCAGAAAGAGCTACTGCCCAGGGGTTGTGAGGAATGGCCCATTATATACCGTCAAATTGGGAGGGGGCTAGGGATAGTGTAAGTCTCTTAGGAATTTTGGAAGCAAGGTTTCCAGGCCTTGAGGTTGTTGGGAAAAGTTCATTTATTACTGTCTAATGAAACCTGAGTCATGAGACCCTTCAGATGTATATCGGTGGGCCATATGCTTGGGGGATGATTGCCAGTACGTATCTTTGGGGGGGGTTAGAGATAAAGGAAGTTTCCAAAGGAATTTTTATACATTAAAGTAGACTTACGGGATCTTGGTGGAAGGGAGGGGGTCAGGCTAGGACTGCCTTTTGCCCTTTGCAAAGTATTAACATCAAGGCAGCTGAGTTCCTAGAGGAATGTCACCATGCCTCTTACAAGGAATTGTCAATGGGCTGTAGGTAGTAAGGACTGTTTCTTTGTCCTTAAGGGCAACCAGGAGTGCTGGAGGAATGTCACATACATCCCATGGGGGGGTTGCAGGGTGTCAAATACTGCTTTGTCCTCAGCTTGCCTTCATTTTCCTCATCAGTTAGGCTTGGGAAATAGAATTTCCACCTTCCAGTCATGGGTGGCTGAGTGAACAATTGCTCTGTCCAGCACATGCTGAACTTGAGGCACAGGGAGTACAGATGTGTCTTCCCCCGAGCCCAGAGTGATCCCAGATCTTCCCTTCCTGGAGGCTGTGTCTGCGTTTGGAAATTCCATCTCTGAGATGGCCCTGAAGTTCATAGCAACAGCTTCCTCTTGAGTTCCCCGGCAGCACAACAGCTTTTACCTGCAGGACTAGAGCTCTGATACACAACTCATGCCTACAATAAGAATAATAAATCAAATTATTTCAGGAACAAGTTTAGAGACTCCTATTCAACTGAAAACAGAAGGCATTTCTTTTCCATTGTTTTTTCATCCATGCTTTTAACCAAAAAATCCAACCATTTTCTCTCTGCAACAGAGATCTAACAAAAGTACACTAGTCATTGTTCTGACACCTTCTCATTGTCAATGTCCCTGAGTTTAAATCAATCTGACTTAAATTTGTATAAACTAACTTGCATCCATTCCAAGTGCACAGCTGACAAAGTGACAGCTAGTACATAAAATGTGTCATTCCATCCCTGTCACATCAGCAGTGTCACTCCTTCCCTCCTAGAACTTCCTTCTGGTTTGTCCTTGTGCTCTGAGTTCAGTGCAATATATGGCCTCACATGGCAGGGCTCCTGCAGACTTGTGTCTGTGCTGGAAGAACAGATCCTAGGAGGCCATCACTGCCCACAGTGTGTGGAGAACTGTTGTTTCAAGCAGGTATAAATGGTGAGAGATGACAAAGATTTTCAGTGAGTAACATCTCTAGGAATGCATGCCAGGGTTTCTACCCACAACCTGGAGAGAAGAGCTGCCCATCTCTTCAGTGCTGGTGCTGTAAACCACGGAGGAGTCACATAAAAGGAAAACTCCAGCATCCCCCACAGAAGGGGCCATATATCCATGGGGACATGTCACTGCTCTGAACTTCATCCTGATCTAAGAGAAGATTGTGTAGAGACAGCATTTCAATCTTGACCTATGAATGGCTGAAATAGCCCTGGCTAAATTCGCTCTGAGAAGTGAGCAGACCATAAAGTCTGTCGCGTGATGGTGGGAGGACACATAAGGGGAGACCTGGCTTGACTCTAATGCAGCAGACAGTGGTCAGTGCAGTGGGAAAGTGAGCACTCTCTGATGAGCTCTGATCTCCATGTCACACAAGAGTGTGTTTGGGCCTGGACCCCAGGGGCACACAGGTCCCATTTCTGTGGGATCATGGGTGATCAGTTTTGGGACCTGTCACCTGGCCCTGCCTGTGCTGTCTTCTCAGGCCTAACCACTGGGAACTCCCCACCTGTTAGTTCCACAAAACAACACCCACCTCCCACCCACCTGACATCCTCAGTCAAAAAAAANCAAAAAATCCTGATTCCAGGCCAGTGAGTGGTTAGAAAGCTGTGGTCTCATTTGTATGGACAGGCCCTCCTTTTGTCAGGGGTGAAAAGATTGAGAGATTAGGGGAGGTCTCCTCAGCTGTGGGGCACAGAAGGCAGGATTGGTGACTGTATCTACCATGGCCTGGTCCACTCTTGTCCTCTTACTCCTTGCTCACTGCACAGGTGACTGGACGTGGGGACAAGGGAAGGAGTCCGGGGAGGACACGTGAGGCCCTTTTTTCTCTTCTTGTCTGTAGACCCCAGCATGATGCTCTCTGTGTCTCTGCCCCTTGCAGTGTCCTGGGACCCAGTCTGTGCTGACTAGCCGCCCTCTGCATTGGGGCCCTGGGCCAGAGGGTCACCATTTCGTGCACTGGAAACAGCTCCAACATTGGTGGTAATTATGTGAACTGGTACCAACAACTAATGGAAACAGCTCCCAGACACATCATCCTAGGTGATAGCAACCAGCCCTAAGGGGTCCTCTNTCCCAGACCCATCATCCTAGGTGATAGCAAAAAGCCCTACGGGGTCCTCGATAGATTCTCAGGTTCCTGGTCAGGCAGCTCAGCCCGTGACCATCACTGGGCTCCAGGCTGAGGATGAAGCTGATTATTCTGGCTCAGCCTATGACAGTAGACTCAGAGCTCACACAGAGCTCCAGGCCTCTGGGGAAGGGAGACAAAAACCTACTTTCTCATCTGCAAGGAGGGGATACACCTCAGGAATTGCCTGACAGTTTCACCTCTGATTATCTTTATTGTCTTGCTGATACCTCGGTCCCAGGTCCATCCAGGGGCACTGCCTGAGAGTGAGGCTCCTCAGTCCCTTCTGTCCTCAGAGTCGCTCTGAGCAGCCAAATCTTAGAAGAAGATGCTTCATGAAAACAGAAATTTCTTGTCTTTACCAGCTAGGGACAGTTTACTTCTAGAATGGTTCATATTCATTTTTTCTTATGACTTTAAAATTAATGGAACATTTTATTTGCCTCCGAATGCATCATGGTCTGTGCCTGTTGTGGTTGAAGAGTAAGTCAGCTCTGTTTGCATCTGAATATTACACAGCCATTAAAAAACTGAAATCTTGCCATTTGCAATGAACTGGATGGAACTAGAGGGTATTATGTTAGGAGAAATAAGTCAATCAGAGAAAGATAACTATCATATGATCTTGCTGATATGTGGAATTTAGGAGACAGAACAGAGGCTCATAGGGGAAGAGAGAAAAAATAAAACAAGATGAAACCAAGAGGGAGATGAACCATAAGAAACTCTTAATCATAGGAAACAAACTGAGGGTTGCAGGAGGGGAGGGGTAGAGGGATGGGTNTTGCAGGAGGGGAGGGGTGGAGGGATGGGGTGATTGTATGATAGACATTAAGGAGGGCACGTGATGCAATGAGCACTTGGTGTTATATAAGACTGATGAATCACAGGCCTGTACATCTGAAACCAATAATACATGATATACTAATTTATTGATTTTAATTTAAAAAATGATAAAAAGAAAGAAAGAAAATGAGTGGAGCCTGTAAGGGTAAAGACATAAGAGACTGCACATGAGCTCTGCACTCTAGTAGATAAGCTTGTGTCCCGTGGGGAACAGGTGGTTTTTTTTGATGGGTCTGCACTGTGCACTGGAATTGCAACACTAAGTAAATGGACTGGCTGTGGTAGAGCCTGAT
>NW_023183892.1:0-1333 GCF_002007445.2 Ailuropoda melanoleuca | reverse complement strand
TTTTCCTGGGAAGAAAGGATAATTTTTGGTACTACACTGCCTCTCAGTGGCTCATTTAATATTTAGTTCAACTACAAAATGCTTCAAAAAATAAGGAATCAAAAATTTGCAAACAGTTTTTTCAATACTTTGAGTTCATTGAGTTCCTAAAGTAAAAATAATATAAATTATCTTGCGTTCTGTGTGCATATCGTCACTGATTAAACACCCAGAAGCCATGATGTGTTATAAAGAGACTTTCACAGTCTGCTTTCCCTGAAGCAGGAATGAACGAGATGAACAAGTCTATACGCAAAAGAGGGACTGACGTAATATGAAAGAGATATTCAAGCCAGGCTGAGTACAAGGGCATGATTAGATTGGAAAATCTCACCTTTGAACATTCATTGTTCTGTGTGCAGGCATTACTAAGTTTTGTTTGCTTTTAATCTATATTTTGGTGCCCTACCAGTAAATCCTAAAACTTAGAGAGCTAAAGGTTTACTCTGTTAAGTTGGCTAAATTCAAATTTGAGAATGTGTGTGTATGTCTATGAACAGGGGACTATGCCAGGAACTTCTAGAAAGACAGAGGCAAATACAGTTTGGTTCTGGTTATCAAGGAATTCATCATTTATTATAACAAAGGGAATATTTCAGGTTTTTCCTTTTGTCATTACCTAACATTTGTTGATTGAATAATCAAAACTGTCAACTATTCTCCTTTTTATAGTGTAATTTATAATTCTCTGAAAGATATTCTGCTAAGAATAGTGACAAGAATGTGGAAAAAAATGGGTTTAAAATACTATGGGTCACTCTTTATTAAGGACCAAGTGTAGTATCTGATTGAGGTTTTTAAGAAATGCCTCTGTGTTTAAATTGATTTATGATCATAGAGGCATAATTGATTTATGATCTTGTAGGCGTAATTTACTCAAGATTGTCAATGGTTAGAAGTTCCAAACAAACTCAAGTGAATTGAATGCTTGCGATCGTGTTGAAAGTGTCATCTTATTCAAATTATTACAATTTCACTTTCATAAAAGTTCTAGAAAAATAATGTTAGCCAGAATACCTCCTTTCAGTTGAGTATCAGAAACAGTTTAAAAATCTTAAGTTTCTCTTCCTTTGTGGGAAGTGCAATCCAGTCCTCCTAAGGATCCTATTCCCATGGGAAGCACCAACTAGCTGAGTTTTTCTTTTACTTTGATACTCATCAATGATCAGAAGTACTTGAATGTGTCCTTGTCAGGGCAATGACAACGCATCTTTCTCTCAAATGTCTTCATGTAGATGAAATCTTTTGGTCAGTAGAAGCAGCAGACTTCTTCCAGTGGGTCATTCCAGGTGTT
>NW_023183890.1:0-1599 GCF_002007445.2 Ailuropoda melanoleuca | reverse complement strand
TATTGGCAGTCCTTGTAAGAGCAATTAGGAAAGAAAAAGAAATACATGCCATCCAAATAGAAACAAAGAAGCAAAACTGTCACTATTTGCAAATGACATGATGTATATAGGAACCCTTAAAACTCCATCAAAAAACTGTTAGAACTAATAAAAGAACACAATAAAGTTACAGGATAAAAAAATCAACATACAAAAATCTGCTGTATTTCTATATACCAATTATGAACTATCAGAAAGAGAAGTTAAGAAAACAACTTCATTTACAATTACACCAAAAACAATAAAATACCTAGAAATAAATTTATCCAAGGAGATGAAAACCCTGTACACTATTAAACTTTTGTAAAAGAAATGGAAGAAACACAAATAAATGAGAAGACATTCCATGCTCATGGATTCCAAGAATAAACTTTGTTAAAATACTCATACTACCCAAAGGTATCTATGTAAGTTTAATGAAATCCTTATCAAAATTACAATGGCATTTTTCACAGAAGTAGAACGAAAAATCCTAAAATTTATATGGAACCACAAAAAACCATGAATAGACAAAACAATCTTGAAAAAGAAGAACAAAATTGGGGGCATCACACTCCCGGATTCCAAAGTATATTTAGAGAGCTTTAATAATCGAAACTGTATTGACATAAAAACAGCCCATAGATCAATGGAACAGAATAGAGATTCCAGAAATAATCCTACTCATATGTGGGCAATTAATCTAAGACAAAAGAGCCAAGAAGGTACAGTGGGCAAAGGACAGTTATTTCAATAATTGGTACTGGGGAAACTAGACAGCCACACGCAAAAGAATAAAACTGGACCACCCTTTTATACCATACACAAAAATTACTCAAAATGGATTAAAGACTTGAACATACGGTCTGTAATCCTAAAACTCCTAAGAGAAAAAAATAGGCAGTAAGCTCCTTGACATTGGCCTTGGCAATGATTTCTTGGACCTGACTCCAAAATCAAAGGCTACAAGAGTAAAAATAAACAAATAGGTCTACCTAAAACTAAAAAAAGTTTCTAAAAGACAAAGAAAACCATCAACAAAATGAAAAGACAACCTACTGAATAGGAAAAGAATTACAAAGTATATATATGATAAAGGGTTAATATCTAAAATATATAAAGAACTGATATGACTCAATAGCAAACAAAACAACAACCAATCTCACTAAAAAACAGGCAGGAGATATGAGTAGACATTTTTCCAAAGAGGATATAGAGATTGCCAACAGGCAAATGAAGATGTGCTCAATTTCACTAATCATCAGGGAAATGGAAATCAAAACCACAGTGACATATCACCTCACTCCTATTAGAATCGGTACTATAAAAAAGATAAGAAACAGCAAGTTTTGGCAAAGATGTGGAGAAAGGGGAACACTGTGCACTGTTGATAGGAATGTAAATTGGTGCGGGCATTATGGAAGACAGAATGGAGGTTCCTCAAAAAAATAAAAATAGAACTATGATATGATCCAGCTATTACACTCCTGGGCATTCAACAGAAGAAAATGAAAACACTAACTCAAAAAGATATATTCACCCCCATGTTCATTGCAGCATTATTCACAATAGCCAAGCTAT
>NW_023183889.1:1332-1454 GCF_002007445.2 Ailuropoda melanoleuca | reverse complement strand
TTCTTATGTCCCACGTGTGAGTGAAGCCATATGATATTTGTCTTTCTCTGCTTGACTTATTTCACTCAGAATGATACCGTCTAGTTACATCCATGGAACAAAAATGTTTATATGCAACTGAT